>NW_027411755.1:241895166-242187811 GCF_047663935.1 Musca autumnalis
AAAGTACAACAAACCACGACAGACAGACAACAGATGAATAATACAACAACAACAACAAATATGACTTAACATGCCAGTCTATATGTAGTCTAGTTTGCTTGACCATCACAGTTGCTTAAATGTGGTGACTCGGCCGGTGTTCTTGTTGTTCGAATTCTAGTTGTATGTTTTCTTCTTCTTCTTGGGGTTTTTTTATTTTCAACAACATGATGGAGATTGAACGGAGTAGCCGGCTTGTTGGACCGCCACATCACATCTATGATGAGGAGGCTAGCTCAAAGCTGCATATATTTGCCAACCAAAGAAGTAACCACAAGAGAATTAATTGACCTTCAAAATCATTCAAGTGTTAATAGTATAAGAAACTAATAAATTCCTTCGATCACCACCACCATGAGCGTCAGCTATCCATGCCTCTTCTCCCTCCCCCCTTAGCAATTGACTCAAAGACTTGTTTCATTGAAGCTGATCACCATCATCATCATCATCATCCTCATTGTCGTTGTCAATTCCAAACAACAAGTGACGTTGTTGTCGTCATCATCAACTTATTTGGATCCATCATCAACCTCACCAGGGAGCTGAAAGGAAATGTTTAACTATAAAAAATATTCCCAGTATTCCTTTTCCTTTACAACAACAACATCATTTGTACGATATTGAATTCAAGCAATTCTAGATAATATAAATTCTGTATTCCCGATAATAATTTAATACCTATCACAAAGGTATTCATTTTAGAGTGAGTGAGCCAAGCACTTCAAGCATGGAAGGCTTCTTTTTGTGGTTAATTTTTGTTTGTATTGAAAATGCTAAAAATTCATAGTTCATTGAATTTTATTGAGAATCATCTGTGGAATTAAAAGTTTAACATAAGGGAGAGAGGAGCAAGGGAAGGCAAAAAATAATTACTGGCATTTAGATAAAGACAGGAAAAATCTTACCAAATTGAATGTTTATCCATTGGCTGGCTAATGGAAATTTTATTATAATTTTGTTGAAAGTGCTTGGTTTTCATGGGGCGGTTTTGATATGTCAAAATGGGAGTACTTTGCAAAAACAGAAATGGAGACGCTTTCAATGATTCAAGATTTTTTGAGCGACCAAACCAAAGAAGCGTGGATTTTTAAAAATATTTTTTGAGCATCCATTTAAGCAGACAAGCGTGGATTTTCAAAAATATTTTTGAGCATCCATTTAAGCAGAAAAGCGCGGATTTTCAAAAATATTTTGTGAGTATCCATCAAGGCAAATAAGCGTGGATTTTTTAATACATTACTGGATGGATATCCAAGCAAAGAAGCGTGCTTTTTTAAAAATATTTTTGGAGCGACCAAAAACCCAATGAAGCTTGGAATTTTTGAAAATATTTTTGGAGCGACCAAAAGCCCAAAGAAGCGTGGATTTTTAAAAAAATATTTTTGGAGCGCCCAGAAACCCAGAGAAGCGTGAATTTTTAAAAATATTTTTGGAGTGACCATAAACCCTCTCTCTCATCTCAAGTGGACACTGACCTCCCCGTGGTGTCACCTGGGGAACTGCCTTTAACACCCGTTGAAGGTAGTGAGCTAACATGTGCCGCGCGTTCACCCATAAGAATGTTAAAAACTCGGGTTTGGGCGACGAGTTAGTAACTCTCCCCTAGAAAAAGCAGCCTACTATGAAAAAAAAAAACAAAAGAAAAGAAAAACAAATCCCTCTAAAGTTGACGACCCCGCAAACATTTTAAGGACCATGATCTGCGAATCTGCACCTGGAATGTTCGCACACTTTATAGAGAAGGTGCAGTTTACGCATTGGCAGATGTACTTGAAAAGTACAAGGCCGACATTACTGCCATACAGGAAATACGATGGAACGGGAAAGGCGTCACAACAACACCTAAAGGTGACGCACTGTATTATAGCTGCCATAACATAAAGCATGAGTTTGGATACGGTTTTGTAGTTGGTCGGAGGTTAAAACATCTTGTATCCAGCTGCACTCCAGTGAATGAAAGACTTGCTGCTATTCGAATAAAAGCTAAATTCTTCAACATCAGCTTTATTTGCGCTCATGCTCCCACTGAAGAAAAGGACGAACAGACCAAAGATATATTTTACGAGCGCTTAGAAGAAACATATGACCGTTGCCCTGCCCATGACATTAAAATCATTCTAGGCGATTTTAATGCCAAAATTGGAAAGGAGAATATCTTTGGCCCAACAGTCGGGAAATTCAGTCTCCACAGTGAAACATCTGACAATGGTATGAGGCTGATAGACTTTGCAGCTGCAAAAAACATGGTAGTTAGCAGTACCAGATTTAATCATCTCGATATTCATAAGGGCACCTGGCTGTCTCCAGATCAGAAAACAAGAAACCAAATTGATCATGTTGTGATAGATGGAAGACATTCATCGAGCATGTTGGATGTACGATCGTTCCGAGGCGCAAACATTGATTCGGACCACTACCTTGTTGCAGCAAAGGTACGCACCCGCTTAAACGTAGCAAACAAAGTACGAACAGACACAACACGAAAGTTAGACATCGGTAAGCTGCAATCACAACAGATAGCCACAGCATATTCCACTCAACTAGCCCAATTGCTTAATCAAAGCCCTCCTCATCCCGATAACATATCAGCGCAATGGCACAGCATTGCCCACTCCATGCAAACAGCCGCAAAATCCATACTTGGATACCAGAGACCTCCACCAAGGAATCCATGGTATGATGAGGAGTGTCGTGCTGCCACCGAAGAGAAAAATGCGGCATATAAGGCTACTTTACAATCCGTAGCAACGCGTAGCGCACGAGAGAGATACAGGGAGAAAAGGAGAGAGGAGAAACGTCTTTTCCGCAGGAAAAAGAGAGAAATGGAAAAGCGGAAGTGTGAAAAAATCGAGATGTACAGGAGCCAGAATGAAGTCCGAAAATTCTACCAAAGAGTCAAGCATCAAACTGATGGCTTTGGTACAGGCACATCCTCCTGTAGAGACCAGCAAGGTAATTTGGTAACTGATACAGATAGTGTACTCAGGATATGGAAAGAACATTTTTCAAATCTGTTGGTATCCAATAGCAGCGAAGACGACGAAGATACCACAGTCCCAATCCCAGAAGATGGTATTGAATGTATACCGCCCAGCCAAGATGAGGTAGAGACAGCAATAAATCGGCTGAAGAATAATAAGGCAGCAGGGGCCGATGACTTACCAGCCGAGCTGTTCAAAACCGGAGGCGACACGCTGATAAGGTGTATTCATCAGCTAGTTAGCACCATCTGGCAGGAAGAACGAGTACCCGACGATTGGAACATGAGTATCCTGTGCCCCGTCCATAAGAAAGGAGATAAGACTATATGCTCTAGCTATAGGGGCATAAGTCTACTCCCGATTGCCTATAAGATCGTGTCAGGGATATTGTGCGAACGACTAAAGCCTATGGTCAACGAGATAATTGGGCCATACCAATGCGGCTTTAGACCTGGCAAGTCCACCATTGACCAGATATTTACCCTGCGGCAAATCCTGGAAAAGACCCAAGAGATGCAGATCGACCCCTACCACCTTTTTGTCGATTGTAAAGCAGCCTTCGACAGCCCACTACGCTCAAAGGTATTCCAGGCCATGGCTGAATTTGGTGTTCCCTGCAAAGCTCATTCGGCTTTGTAAAATGACTTTGATTGACACGAGATCTTCAGTTAAAATAGGAAAGAACTACTCCGAAGAATTTTGTACCAAAATTGGTTTCAGGCAAGGAGACAGCTTCTCGTGTGATCTCTTCAACATCCTGCTGGAAAAGGTTATTCGAGAGGCAAACGTCAAAATAAGTGGTACAATCTACACCAATAGCCACATGTTACTTGCTTATGCTGATGATATAGACATCATGGGACGATCAGTAAAAGAAGTAACTGATACCTTTATGAAGGTCGAAGGAGAATCTGCTAAAGAGGGTCTGGCGGTAAACGGTGGGAAGACCAAGCTGATGGTATCGACGCGCAAGGCGTCCATAGAGATGGCGTGCTTGAAAGAAAAATTCTTCGAAAGATCTACGGACCAATCCGCGTTGACGGTGAATATCGACGTCGCATGAACCACGAGCTGTTTCTGCTATACAGCGACATCAATATAGTTAAACGTATCGAGATGCAGGGATTGCGTTGGCTAGGCCATATCATAAGAATGAGCGATGATGAATCCGCTAAAAAGGCGTATAAATATGAGCCGCTTGGCGGTGCACGCAGAATTGGCAGGCCAAAGAATAGATGGCGCAAACAAGCGGATGAAGAGATGACAAGGCGCGGTATTCCAGAAAGAGAAGCACTAAACCGAGAGAAATGGAGATCTTTTCATAGTTCGGCCTATAGAACAAATTTTCTGTAATGGGCCAGCTAAGTAAGTAAGTAAGTGACCATAAAGCCAATGAAGCGCGAATTTTTAAAAACATTTTTTGTGGAACCAAAAGCCGAAAGGAACGTGGATTTTTAAAAACATTTTTTGAGGCGCAAATTTACCACATAAAAGTGAATTTTTAAAATATTTTTTGAGGCAGCAAATGACTTCATAAACGTGTATTTTAAAAAATATTTTTTGAGGCATCAAACGACCGCATAAACGTATTTTTTATACCCTCAGCCTTTAGGCTTAAGAGGGTATTTACACTTTGATACGACCAAAAATGTGCCTCATCGAAATAATGGTTTTAGACCCCAAGTATGTTTGTACGATATCCGTTTCAGACAATTTTGAGTAGATCTAGCAATGTCCGTCCGTCTGTCTGTCTGGCTGGCTGGTGCGCACGATAACTCTCGAACGGATCAATCGATTGGGTTAACATTTTGGGTATCGAAATATTTTGTCCAGATTCAATTTAAGTTCGAAGATGGGCCACATAGGTCCACTCCTTCAGGTACCTCCCCCACAAATGTTCAAAAATTGTCGCAAAATTTGTGCGCACGATAACTCTTGTAGGGAATAACCGATTTGGTTAAGACTTTGCACATCGTGTAATTTCTACCAAACTTAGATGAGGTTCCAATATGGACTCAATCGGTCCACTTCTTCGGGTACTCCCCACACAAAATTTCGGAAAAGTTCAGTTTAGGACCTGGTCTCGAATCGCTTTGATTTTTGTTTACGCAAGTTGTATTCGCTGTCCTCTATACGACGCTGCAAGTTTCATTAGGGGCAAGTCCATACTTCCTGAGAAAACAGCCTGAAAGTTACAAAAAACCCTATGACACCGTGTGTAGTGGTTGGAGCCCAAGATAACTCTCGAACGAATCTGCCGATTCCGTCCAAAATTTGGCTTTCGTAATATTTTGTCCAAAATTAGTTCAAATTAAAAGATGGGTTATATAGGTCCACTCCTTCCGGTACCTCCCCCACAAAAGTTCGAAAATGTTCGGAAAATTTGTGCGTGTAAAAGATTTGTTCCATACTTTGCACATTATGAAATTTCTACCAGACTTAGATGAGGTTCCAATATGGACTCAATCGGTAAACTACTTCGAGTACTTCCCACACAAAATTTCGGAAAGTTCGGTTTAGGACCTGCTCTCGAATCGCCTTGGTTTTTGTTGTAACATATTGTATTCACTGTCCCCTATACGAAGGTACAAGTTTCCTCAGGGGCAAGTCCATACTTCCTGAAAAAATAGCCTGAAAGTTGAAAAACAAACCCTATGACACCGTGTTTATGGGTGGAAGCGCAAGGTAATTCTCGAACGGAAATGCCGATTCCGGCCAAAATTTGGACTTCGTAATATTGTTTCCAAGCCATATCGGTCCACTCCTTCAGGTACCTACCCCACAAAAGTTCAAAAATATTCGGAAAAATTGTGCGCACGATAACTCTCGATGGGAGTGATCGATTTGGTCCATACTTTACACATTCTCATAATATCTACCAGATATAGATCAGGTTCGAATATGGACTATATTTGTCCACTCCATCCCGTACCTCCCACACAAAATTTTGGATAAGTTCACTTTAAGACCTGCTATTGAATCACTTTGGTTTTTGTTGAAGAAACTTACATTCGCTGCCTCAATTACGATGGTAAAAGTTGTTTCAGGGGCAAGTCCATACTTCTTGAGAAAACAGCCCGATTGCTGTAAAACCCCCTATGGCACCCCATGGTCTATTTCGATCCATTCCGTTAAGTACCATTTAAGTTTTTTGTGAAAAAAGTGTTTCAATTTGAACAGGCTGAGGGTATATCTCTGTCGGCAAAGCCGACTGATACTTTTTTACTTGTTTTAAATATTTTTTGAGGCACCAAATGACAACATAAACGTGGATTTTTAAAAATATTTTTTGGCCATAAGTCCACATAGACGTGGATTTTTAAAAATATTTTTTGGCCAAAAGGCCATATAAACGTGGATTTTTAAAAATATTTTTTGGCCAAAAGGCCACATAAACGTGGATTTTTAAAAATATTTTTTGGCCAAAAGACCACATAGACGTGGATTTTTAAAAATATTTTTTGAGGCACCAAATGACCACATGAGAGCGGATTTTTATAAATATTTTTTGAGGCACCACCACATAAACGTGGATTTTTAAAAATATTTTTTTAAGCAACAAAAGACCACATAAACGTGGATTTTTAAAAATATTTTTTGAGGCACCACCACTTAAACGTGGATTTTTAAAAATATTTTTTTGAGGTACCACCACATAAACGTGGATTTTTTAAAAATATTTTTTGAGGCACCACCACATAAACGTGGATTTTTAAAAATATTTTTTGAGGCACCACCACATAAACGTGGATTTTTAAAAATATTTTTTGAGGCACCACCACATAAACGTGGATTTTTAAAAAATATTTTTTGAGGCACCACCACATAAACGTGGATTTTTAAAAATATTTTTTGAGGCACCACCACATAAACGTGGATTTTTAAAAATATTTTTTGAGGCACCACCACATAAACGTGGATTTTTAAAAATATTTTTTTGAGGCACCACCACATAAACGTGGATTTTTAAAAATATTTTTGAGGCACCACCACATAAACGTGGATTTTTAAAAATATTTTTTGAGGCACCACCACATAAACGTGGATTTTTAAAAATATTTTTTGAGGCACCACCACATAAACGTGGATTTTTAAAAATATTGTTTGAGGCACCACCACATAAACGTGGATTTTTAAAAATATTTTTTGAGGCACCACCACATAAACGTGGATTTTTAAAAATATTTTTTGAGGCACCACCACATAAACGTGGATTTTTAAAAATATTTTTTGAGGCACCACCACATAAACGTGGATTTTTAAAAATATTTTTTGAGGCACCACCACATAAACGTGGATTTTTAAAAATATTTTTTGAGGCACCACCACATAAACGTGGATTTTTAAAAATATTTTTTTGAGGCACCACCACATAAACGTGGATTTTTAAAAATATTTTTTGAGGCACCACCACATAAACGTGGATTTTTAAAAATATTTTTTGAGGCACCAACCACATAAACGTGGATTTTTAAAAATATTTTTTGAGGCAACAAAAGACCACATAAATGTGGATTAAAAAAAATATTTGAGGGACCAAAAATCCAAAGAAGCGTGGATATTTTTATTTTACAGTCAGCAAATTGTTTTCTTATGCCTTCTAACTCACCCACACCGCAATGGCATAGCTTCAAAGCCATTGATACTTTTCTATCCGCAATCGACCTTGGCCTTTATGGACAAATTTTTATTTCTTTAGAATTTTTGCGTTATAAAGGCGTAAAGTTCAGAAGACAACAGCTACAAAAGAAAAGGCATATAGACCTGAGAACAACAACTACTACAACTACTTGGAAGTTATGACTTTTTGCCTTATTTTCTTGGTCAATGTTGTTCCGGCAATGATGATGACTATGGCAATGCCGAAGCGTTATTCGTACGAACGTTCATTCCTTCTACTATTTTCGAAGGCTGCAATGTTGTTTTGTTCCTCTTTGTTGTTCTTGTTGTTGCAGTTGCTGTTGTTGTTGTTGTTGTCACAGTTTATGCTGTTCTTATGTTCGATGTTGTGTACTTGTGGCCAAAGACATTTGTCATGTCATTTGTAGCAACACTTTATAACAGCAACAACAACACTAACAACAAACAACATCACCAGCAATAATAACAATAACTTTACGAGACAGAGTTCAAGTCGAACGAAAAAAAAGAAAAAGCAAACAACAAAAATTTTAACAAAATCTGTAAGTTATCTCTTGAACACTGTAATTTTGAGCTGTCCAAAGAATAATGCGTGCGAAATGCTTTTTTTGTGTTTGTTTGATGCTTTTTCTTTTGTTGTTTTGCTGTTGGCTTTTCATCCATTTTTATGAGACATGCAGGGGTTGTGTAAATGTTGTGGGATTTTTATACCCTACACCACTATGTGGTAAGGGGTATTATGTGTTAGTGCATTTGTATGTAACATACAAAAGGAAGCGAGATAGACCCATAGTTTCTTCTAGGGATATACATAGAATCACTTTCTGAGTCGATTTATGCATGTCCGTCCGTCCGTCCGTCCGTCCGTCCGTCCGTCCGTCCGTTCGCAACATACAGGTCGCATTTGTTGACCGATTTCGCTGAAAATTGGGGTATACCATTTTTTTAGCCGTCGGAAGATCAAGTTCGAAGATGGGATATATCGGTCCACGTTTTGGTATAGCCCCCATATAACGGTACCCCCCGATTTACGGTATTTTGACGTTTTCAGCTACATTTTCAGACCGATTTGGCTATAATTTGACATTTAGGGTTCTTAAGTGTCAATAAACATATATAACAAAACTTGTGGACATAGGTCCACGTTTTGGTATAGCCCCCATATAACGGTACCCCCCGATTTGCGGTATTTTGACGTATTTAGCTACATTTTCAGACCGATTTAGCTATAACTTGACATTTAGGGTTCTTAAGTATCAATAAACTTATATAACAAAAGTTGTGGACATAGGTCCACGTTTTGGTATAGCCCCCATATAACGGTACCTCCCAATTTACGGTGTTTTGATGTTTTTAGCTACATTTTCAGACCGATATAGCTATAATTTGACATTTAGGGTTCTTAAGTGTCAATAAACTTATATAACAAAAGTTGTGGACATAGGTCCACGTTTTGGTATAGCCCCCATATAACGGTACCTCCCGAGTTACGGTATTTTGACAGTTTTAGCTACATTTTCAGACCGATTTAGCTATATTTTGACACTTAGGGTTCTTAAGTGTCAATAAACTTATATAACAAAAGTTGTGGACATAGGTCCACGTTTTGGTATAACCCCCATATAACGGTACCCTCCGATTTGCGGTATTTTGACATTTTTAGCTACATTTTCAGACCGATGTAGCTATAATTTGACATTTAGGGTTCTTAAATGTCAATAAACTTATATAACAAAAGTTGTGGACATAGGTCCACGTTTCGGTATAGCCCCCATATATCGGTACCCCCCGATTTACGGTATTTTGACAGTTTTAGCTACATTTTCAGACCGATTTAGCTATATTTTGACACTTAGTGTTCTTAAGTGTCAATAAACTTATATAACAAAACTTGTGGACATAGGTCCACGTTTTGGTATAGCCCCCATATAACGGTACCCCCGATTTGCGGTGTTTTGACGTTTGTAGCTACATTTTCAGACCGATGTAGCTATAATTTGACATTTAAAGTTCTTAAATGTCAATAAACTTATATGACAAAACTTGTGGACATAGGTCCACGTTTTGGTATAGCCCCCATATAACGGTTCATTTAAGTTCATATTTTCGTATAGCCCAGATACCTCCGAACTAGCTGTTAATGACATTTGAAGTTCCCACGTTATGTACCGATTTTCGATATTTTGAAGATTCTAGCTAAATTTTTTAACCGAATTAGGAGATATTTGACATTAAAGGCTCCCATCAAAAACTGTCAACATAGGCCCATGTTTTATTATAACCCCTATATAACAGTACCTCCCAATTTCTAGCCCACCAAAAATTGTCAACATACATAGTTAGATATAGGCACCATAAAAAAGGGCCTCCCGAATGAAGCATAAATGTACATAAACATTATCCGACATTTTAACGTACCCACTTAAAGTTGGGGACAGGAATGAAAAGTAATTATTCCATTTTACTTCAGAATATTTTATGGTGTAGGGTATGAAAAGTTCGGCCCGGCCGAACTTAATGCTTTTTTACTTGTTTTATATGGTTCAGGGGTTGGCAAGGGTTTTGTGTTAAGCAAATTTTCCAATAAGTCTTACATACAGAGGATATATTTTTTAGGTCTTCCCAGATCTTATGGGGAGCTTCTATAAATATAAGAGATTTAAGCGGTCTAATAAATTCAACGGTTGATCCATGGATAAAGTTCTTCCATTAGGTGCAGAGAAGAGCTTCAGGAGGGCTTCTATATATAGAATACCTTCTACAGGTCTCCAACTTTATGCTCAATATATTGATGTCATATTTTTCAGAAGTGTGGTCTTAACCATAACTTGAGTGAGTGTGCATCTTCCAGCCATTTGTCCAAACAACAAAAACTCCGCAAAGAACAATTCATTGCCAGAAAGTTCGTAGTTGAAAAAACATTTTAATTTTGAGTTTTTTATGGCACATAAAAAATCCCCAACAAAATAAATTCAAAATGAAAAGAAAAGACAAAAATCGACAGCAAAATTTTTCAAAAGAAACAACTTTTTAATTTTCATGTGTGCAGTTTACACATCCAGTAAACACGGCTGCTGTGTTGAGAGCGTTTAAAAATGATGTGTCGTCGTCTTCATCGCCACATACAATTTTATTGTCAAATGTTGCCAAAGTAAGCATTTATTTTTGGCCATGTTTTTTTGGCAATTATTTCCTTAAGCGTGTTATGGAGGGGACGTTCTTTTTTTGGCACTCCAACTAAAGCCGATTACAAGATAACTGTTTCTGTTTTGTTGTCCTGTTATAGCTGCCTTAGTTTTTTCTTTTTATTTGTCTTCTTTGGTAGTTAAATTATTATTATATTTTTTTGTGGTGGCGGATTGAGTAACCCTCTCCACCCCAGCAGCTCAGTACGGGAGTAATATGTTACTCTTAGAAATTGTCGTTAAGTCCAGCAATGATAAGTGACCCATCGACCATGTGAGATAGATGGTGAGATACATGGTAGTGATTTGCAGAGTATGCGCTGCATTTGTTGTTCTTGTTGCTGTTGCCGCTGTTCTTAGTCTTGAGAAATCATAAACTTTTATGAGCATATCTTTTTTTATAATTTATGATATTGCTTGACTTTATCATTTAAGCCCTCAGTTGTTGTTAAGCCCTTTTGTCATTTGTATAATCTCTGTGGTATTTTTTATGGGGACATATATTTGTATGTAGGTAAAAAGGGATTTTGGTATACCCTACAGCAGGGTGAGACCATAAAAAAAAACAAACGAAGATTTTTAAAAATATTATTTGATAGACCATAATGCCGCAAAAGCGTGGATTTATTTTTTACCGTTATTTATAAAGAATTTTCTGCGAACTTTGTCAAAGATTTTGTGGTCTTTTTGTATATTTCTTAAGGAACATTAGATCCGAAAATGTCGATTTCCCCTAACGTCGTTATCCATGAAATTGAAATTTTCGAAGCAATTTTTTACGGTTTCCTTATAACTGCTTAGCACTTCAATAGCATTGTTTCTATACCATGAACAAGCATTGATAGATCTTCTATTCCCAAGTAGAACGGGTCGGGGCTAAATCGACTCCAAATTGCCTAAAACGGATTTCATTCAAACAGACATAGGGTATAAAACCAATGTTTGGATGATCATATCAAAATGTTCACGCTAGCCTAAAAAAACACTTTTAAAAAATCCACGCTTTTGTTTGATGGTCCCTCAAAAAATATTCCTCAATATCCACGTTTCATCCGTCTGTACAGTCCACGGCCCATTATTGATGCCTCAACAAATATTCCAATCCAAAAATCAAACGTCATTTGGTCCTTCAAAAATATTACTGAAAATCCACGGTCCTTTGCTCTGACCGTCCACAAAATTATTCATAAAATCATTGTCCTTTAATCTGATAGACCTTTATAAATATTTATAAACCAAAAGTTTTTATCTAATGGCCCAAAAAAAAAAAAATCCAAAAATTATATGACCTTTTGGTGCCTCAGAAAAATGTTCTTTTAAATCCACGATTCTGTAGATTAATAATTGTTCCACAAACACCCCAGGCGGGACAAGGGAGACCTCTCTCATATCAATGAGTCCACCTCGATTCATATTAGCTCAATGATATGGGACCTACTGTTTATCGCCGAGTCCGAACAGCATTTCCTAAGACACCACCTGTAGAGAAGTTTTACATGGCTGAAATACTCAGGAAATGTTGACAAAATTACTGAGGGGTATTTTGCCACCTTTAAAAATTTAATGTTGCCTAGCCAGGGAATCTTAAAAATATAAGCTTTCTTAGTCTGTTGATCCCTAAAAAACATTCTTAAGTATGCATGGTAATTTGGTCCTGTCATCAAAAAAAAATTGCCTTAAAATCCAAAGTCGTTTGAAAAAAAAATCTTGAAAGTAAAATTAAAATATTCTTAAGAATCCAAACTTCAAGGCTTGTTGAACCCTTAATATGTCTTAAAAATACCAGTTTTCTAGATCTGTTTGACCCCAATCTTTTTTCTTAGTTTGGGGGACCCTCAAAAATATACATGCAACTTTTTTAAAAAAGTGACTGAAGCTTCGGTCAGACAGACTGTGCTTCTGAGTCTAACGATCTTTATAAATATTCTTATGAATCATTGACCTATGATCTGAAGGGCCAGCAACAAATATTCCAAACAATCCACGGTTTTTAGGTAACTCACAAAAAGTTTCTAAACATACACGTTTCCGTGGATTGTTGATACATAAAATCCTTATTCTTTAGTCCAATGGGATTCAGATTATTTTCTTAAGAATTCAAGGAACATCTGTGTTCCTTTACTTACCTGAGGTTACCATTTGTTACCATTTTTAACCTGCAAATTGTTTCTTAACCTCAAAAAGTGGTAAACCTGGCAGCAATTTTGAAGAGAGTGAGAGAGGAGAGAGAGCGCATATGCCTTTTTCTTCTACCACAGGCTACCAGACAAATGTCTGCAGGTAAAAAATGGTAGAACTGATTTGTCGACATTTGTTTAACGATTATTTCACAATGAAGAAAAAAAAAATGAACGAAAAACAGAAGAAAAAGTCGAATGCTGACAAAACAAAATTAAAAACTTTGAAAAAAAAGAAGAAAATTGATTTTTTATGTTTCTTTTTGACATTGCTACCAGATCTGCCATTTTTCCGTTCCTTTCCTTTTGTGGTAAAAATGTTCATGAGAGAGCAATTTTGACACTTTTCTCTTTTACCACTTTTACTATTAAAAAAGTAAAGAAGCCAAACTTACATTAGTTTGCTGAAATCTCAAAAATATTCATAAAAGTAATGGCTTTCTGGGTCTGCTTATCCATAAAAAATATTCTTCAAAATCGCAGGTCATTGGGCCAAATCATTAAAAATAAACCATAAGATCCGAAATCTTTTTATTAACCTTAAAAAATACACATGGTCTGTTGGAACGTCTGTAAAAATCCACATTTCAGGGCCTATTCAACCAGCAAAAAACTGCCAAGCTTTCTTGGTATGGTGGACCATTAAAAATTAAAAAAAAAAATCTGTTCAACCTTACACAAATATCTAAAAAATCCACGGACTTTTTGACATTTTAATGCTCTACCAAATAATATTCCCACAAATCCAAACAAATCTTAAAATGCATTATTCCTTGGAAAACCAGGTTTTCCAGTCCGTTGGACCCTCAGTAATATTCATAAAAATCCATTTAAAAATTGTTTTAAAAATATTTGTACCCAACTTTGGCCTGCTGGATCTTTTGTTGGATCCAAAAAATATTCAACAATACTAACTTTTTCTACTCTGAAAAAATGTCTCTGAAATCAATGCTTCACTGATCTCTTGTGTCCTAAAAATTATATTGAAAAGTATTCTTTTGTTTAAAAATTAAAAATATATGTGGGAGCTATGTCCACATCTGAACCGCTTTCGATATAATTTGGCACATGTATTTCTAGGCCGAATTGAATCACACATTCCAAATTTCATCAAAATCGGACGAATATAGGGTGTTTGGGAGCTATATCCAAATCTGAACCGATTTTCAAAAAAAGCAATAGCGTTCTTCCTATGGCTAAATTTTCAGCTGAATCGGAGAATAAATGCGACCTATACGTTGCGAACGGACGGACGGAGAGACATGCATAAATCGACTCAGAAAGTGATTCTATGTATATGCCTAGAAGGAACTATGGATCCACCTCGTTTCCTTTGTATGTTACTTACAAAGGCACAAAGACATAATACCCCTTACCACAGTTTGGTGTAGGGTATAAAAATAATAAATCAACAAGTAAAAAAGTATCAGTCGGCTTTGCCGACAGAGATATACCCTCAGCCTATGTGAATTGAAACTTTTATCTTCGGACAGATCGAATGTATTTAGGGTCTCTTCAGTATTTTGAGGACTTTTTTGAACTTGCCGACGAAAATATGGATTAGGATAAAAGTTCAAAAGTGTTGCAGAGGCGAACAGACCTTAAACTGCATTAAGACACAAATGTTGAACTTTTGTGGGAAGGTACCCTAAGGAGGTCCATTAAGAGATCCAAAGTTTGGACTAAATTTCATCAAGATATATCGTATATACAATTTAAGTGGCATTTTTTAAATATTCGGGTGATGTACCGGAAGTTCTGGAAATGGTGTATAGGGGGTGTTCAAGTTAGAAACTCTCTATTGGTATTTTCACTACAAATCTCCAGGGAGCCTTTGTTCGCTTAGTTTGGATCGCAGAGAGGCCTCCCTTCCTTAAGTGTTCTCTACAAACCCTCTGAGAAACTATGTTCGATTACGGCGGACCGTAGGGTGATATTTCCAATCATTGCCCTACAAATCTTCTCAGAGACTATGTTCGCTCAGCGCGGATAGTAGAGAGTACTCTCTTGGTAGTGGAATTTATCCGCAATTTCTCCCTGGAACTGTATTCGCTCAGTTCGGATCGTAGTGAGAACTTTCCAATAAGCAGTGATTGCCTCAGCCTTGATTCACTTTCGGTTTTTATACACAAAACACTTATAAGTCATCTCTTCACCAGTACGGAAGTACTTCTCGGTTTACTCGCGAATTGTAACGCGTCTCACCCACACCAGGTAAAGTCATCAGCACTTTTCGCCTAATAAATCACCCTACACCCTACACACCAACTAAAATCAGCACTTTTCGCCTAATAAATCACCCTACACCCTACACACCAACTAAAAACCTTTGTGTTTTATTTTCTCCTCTTATATTTATCGGTAACACTCGGGTTTGTATCACCATTGCTCATCTCCACAAACAACAACTATTCTCGGCGGCCTTTCTGAGCTACACCTAAACAGGGGGTTTTTCATATTTCGGGCTGTTTTCTCAAGAAATATGGACTAGCCCCTGAAAAACTTTTACCGTCGTAATTGATGCAAGTTGCTTCAACAAAAATCAAAGTGATTCGAGAGCAGGTCTTAAAGTGAACTCGAAGTAGTGGATAAATATAGTCCATACTCGAACCTCATCTCTATCTGGTAGATATATTAGTAGACATCGGATTTTTGCATGTTTTTTATTTCTCATCCGATTGGACTCAAATTTTGGATCTAGGCGTTTTAAGGGTCAATTTTTTGATATTTGGGGTCATATCAAAAACATGCAAAAAATATGCAAAAAATATGCAAAATATATGCAAAAAATATGCAAAAAATATGCCAAAAAATATGCAAAATATGCAAAAAATATGCAAAATATGCAAAAAATATGCAAAATATGCAAAAAATATGCAAAATATGCAAAAAATATGCAAAATATGCAAAAAATATGCAGAATATGCAAAAAATATGCAAAATATGCAAACAGATTTTGGCCGAAAATCGTCATAAAAGTCGTGAAATTGACATTTAAAGTTGAAAAAACCATCAAAAAATACAAAACAGTGTCAAAACTAAGACTGTTGACCGTATAACGTCGATTTTTTTATGTTATTTAGACCGACAGTGTGGTGTAGGGTTTAAAAGAATTGTATTGTAATACAATTTTTATACCCTACACCACTATGTGGGGAGGGTATTATAAGTTGGTTTTGGCCAAAAAGTTTGTAACGCATCGAAATAATGGTCGTAGACCCATACTTATATATATCAAAATGAATGTCTCGACGAGCTGAGTCGATCTGGGTATGTGTGTCCGTCCGTCAGTCCGTCCGTCCGTCCGTCTGTCCGTCTGTCCGTCTGTCCATCTAAACCTTGTAATCACGCTACAGGCCGCAGTTTTGATCGGATCGTCACGAAATTTTGGATGTTGATGGGGGTCCCGGAGGGGAAGAAGCCTATTGATTTTGGTGATGGTCGGATAATATTTAGGGGTCGGAAAGGGCAAAAAACTTAGGTGGATAAAAAGACAACGTTTTTTTCCAAAGCGAATATCTCAGCTTCTATATGGGGTATACCAAAAGCAAAACCTGACAATGAAACCAGAAAATATCACCTTTCTAGTGATGTAAAGTAGGTGCTCGTAGGTGATCAAACAACGAAGATATCGCAATAGTAGCAAATAAAACCCCAATTTTCATTTTTGCGATTTTAATTATATCGACGAATATCACAGCTTTGGTTGAAAATTTTCCAAAAGCAAAGCCTGACTATGAAAGTAGAAGATCCCGTCTTTACAATGATGCAAAATAGTTCGGCGTAGGTAACCAAATAACGGAGATATCGCAATAGTCGGTAATACATTCCATTTTTTCTATTTTTTTGGAAATCACGCTACAGGTCGCAATATTGATCGGATCGTCACGAAAATTTCAGGGTTAATGGGCGTCTCACAGATGAAGAAGCATATTGATTTTGGTGATGGTCGGATAATATTTAGGGGTCGGAATGGGCAAACACTTATTTGGAGAAAAGTCAACATTTTATTTCAAAGCCAATATCTCTGTTTCTTTAAGAGGTATATCAAATGCAAAACCTGGAAAGGAAAGTAGAAAATATCACCTTTACAACGGTGTAAAACAGGTTGTCGTAGGTGGTCAAATAGCAAAGATATGGCAATAGCCGATAATGCATCCCATTTTCCGATTTTTTTGTAATCACGCTACAGGTCGCAATTTTGATCGGATGGTCACGAAATTTTGGGGGTTAATGGGGGTCCCAAAAAGAAAGAAGCCTATTGATTTTGATGATGGTCGGATAATATTCAGGGGTCGGAGTGGGCAAACACTTATTTGGAGAAAGGTCAACGTTTTATTTCAATGCCAATATCTCTGTTTTTTAAGAGGTATATCAAAAGCAGAACCTGGCAAGGAAAGTAGAAAATATCACCTTTACAACGATGTAAAGTAGGTTGTCGTAGCTGCTCAAACAACAGAGATATCGCAATAGTCGGTAATGCAACCCATTTTCCGATTTGTTTGTAATCACGCTACAGGTCGCAATTTTAATCGGATCGTCACGATTTTTTTTGGGAGTTGATGCGGGTCCCACATAGGAAGAAGCCTATTGATTTTGGTGATAGCCGGATAATATTTAGGGGTCGGAATGGGGAAAAACTCATTTGGAGACAAATTCAAAGTTTTATTCTTTGTGAATATATTGGCTTCTAGTAGGGGTATTCCAACGACAAAGCCTGTCAATGGAAGAAGAAAATATTACCTTTACATTGGTGTAAAGCAGGTTGGCGAAGGTGATCAAACAAGGGAGGTATCACAATAGTCGGTTATGCATCCAATTCTTCCATTTTTTTGCAATCAAGCTACAGGTTGTAATTTTGATGGGATGGTCACGAAATTTTGGTTGCTTATGGGGGTCCCAGGGACAAAGAGGCATATTATTTTTGGTGGTAGTCGGTTTATATTCCCTAAAAAAGTGTTTACCAGTGAAAAGCTTATGCACAGGGGTAGTGGTGTAGGGTATCACATGGTCGGCCCCGTCCCGACTATAGCCTTTGCTCACTTGTTTATTATTAAACTATGCAAAAATATAAAATTTGATAAAATATCAAACGTTCTATGAAAATTCAATATTTTCTTTGTTTTTATTTTGTAGCGTTTGGCTGGTTATTGTGCAAAGGGAACAAATCGATGTCGGATTTCGGCGGCAAAAGTGTTTAGTTCGGTCAGATTTTAAGACTGTCAAAGTTTGAGCACAATTGGAATATGTTAACATCTGCCACTGGGGCCTCGACATTATGCAAATCTCGATTTTTTGGCTATTTAGCGATTTCGGCAACCCATTTTTCTGGAATGGTTAAAGCTTTTTGTCCATATTAAGCATTAAATTAAAGGCCATTCTATTCTTAACATTTCTTGCTGAACAACAAAATATAAGTATATATAATAAATCTAATACTAAATAGGTATTACAGAATTCGAGATAATAAAGCCAATGTCCCGAAAAACGTGACTAGGTACGCCTTTGTGAGAAAATGGAGACTATTAAAAAAACATTTTCTTCATTTTTATCAATTTTTGGAATGAAAACAAATGTCTTTTACATTTTGTTGTAAATTAAATTTATTCGTAGTCAGACATCATGTGGTTTTGGAGCTATCTGGGTACAGCTGACTACTTGAAGAACGCACTGCTATGTAGTTCGCAACTTTCAAGTTGCTTACCATCCTTTGCGCCTTCTGGAAATTCGGAGTTAATGTTTAATCTTTTGAACAACAAGAATTATGCCAGACCTTTTTCTAGGATTTCGGCAGTTTTTTGCTTTTTAAATTTTTGTCGCCTTTTGGCTCTTTACGGCGTTTTGCACCGTTGGATCAAACAATGCCAGGTCAGCAAGTTCAGGACTCAGATACCACAAATTATTAATTATGTTGTTACTTCCTTTTTCGAAAATTTGTGTGTCAATGTTTTCATATTTCAATACATTTTCAATGAGGTCTAGATCTTGTCTTGATGCTAAACGTATCGTATAATCTGAAGAACCATCTGTCCCGAAAACAATTAAGCGTGGCTTCAAGAAAAACGTAACTATGCAATTGTCATTGGTGCTGGACCCCTGTAAGGTGTATAGGAACGTTACTAGTATCATTATGACTACAGTAGAAGTATCGGATAAGATCTCTAGAAGCTTTATCCGTGAACAGCGGTGAATAAACCGTGAAAAATAAACGCAACAGCTTTAAGAAACGAAGCTATTTGTGTGCACTGGCATGGAAAACTATTACCAAATATTCTCAAAACAGGGAAGAAAAAACGGGTTGCTGCTCTGGTATCACTGACAGTAGCTCATGGGAGAAACAAGAACTAGCAGTGTACAAATGCCTAGAAAATGGGGTCTTAACAGCTCGAGCAGATATTAGGTCGAGAGCTTCTGTACCACCGTACAAACTCGTTAGAAAATTATTGAGAGGGATTTTTGACTGCAAGTTTGGAAGCACATCCGGACATCAACCAAACATATTCAAGCGATTTCTATAAGAATAGTCTGCGATTGACAAATCCAAGTACGAAGTAGGCAAGAGTGTTTTAAAACTACTGCCCAACCCACTTCCCAAGAACAAGAGGCCGTAGAAGCACCTTGCGCTTAAATCGTTCGAGATTGGACGCCCCCAGATTGTTTTTTATATTTTATTTATTTATTTGGTATCCCACACGACAACAACTGAGTGTTATAAGTGAGAGTTTGGGTTATTGATTTTACATAAAGTATAATGAACAAGATAATGTTTATATAGATATAATAAAGGATATATTGGGTAAACATTATCAATAGGTTAAAAAGAAATAGAGACAATAGATTGAGTTTAATACAAAAAATATTGAAAACGATATTCAGAAATATTTTTAGGTCCAAAATAAGACCTAAACCGCATTGAAGATTTACTTAATACGAAAGGCATTCACAAACAAATATCAGATAAAGAAAATAACAAAATGATAAATCATATATGGTACCTTAGTCCTGAACTTATTGCTCTGGCATTGTTTGATCTCATAGTGCAAAACACCGTAAAGATCGAAAAGACGACAAAAATCTTAAGAAAGCAAAGACAGAAAATTCTTCAGAAATAATCGATCTAAACTTACAAAAATCAGCTGCCGAAATTCCTAGAAAAAGGTTTACCAGGCATAATTACAAGTGTTGTTCAAGAGATTAAACTTTAACTCCGAATTTCTTGAATAAGATAATGCAACTTGACCACAGAACATCAACAACCAGGAGGGGTAAATGATGGTAAATAACTTGACAATTGTGAGCGACATAGCAAGGAGTCGAGTTCATCACCAAGTTGTCATCTGTACCCAGATGGCTCCAAAACCACATTATGTCAGTCCCATAATGCCCGTAATTTCAACACGTAGCTATCTATAAGTTCACAGATGTCTCCCATGTAAGCAACATTTTATAATTTCAACGCATAGGTAACGTTACCGAGTCAAAAACGGCCGTGTTACTTACACCAAGGATTTTACCTGGTTAATTGTTGCCAATGTGTTAAAAGTTGTAAAACACTTCTATGTGGCGATGATTTTGCGAAATCATTAATGAAAATCACCAATATTACCACATGATTTCAAAGTTGTAGAAATTACCAAACGCGTAGGTAAAGATAACTAATAGGTAGCTACCTACCCGTTTACCCAGGGGTTGAAATTACGGGCATAAGTTAATTAAAATATGTATGAACAAGGAAATGTTTGATGGATAGCGATGCCATTTCACGCCCGATATGTCTGATGAGTCTCTACAAAAGGCGAAACATGTCACATAATGGTGGTTGTGGGGGTTCGAATCTTCGGCTTTCCTTTTTCACTTGCAAACATCATCGGTCAACAAACTCGACTCCAACGAGAAATGAATTAAAATGGATCTTCGCCCTAATAGGCAGCATTTTTAAATAAAGTAAAATATATTCGTTTTCATTCGCAAAAATTTGATAATATAGGAAGAAAAAAGTTGTTTTTTTAATAGACACCATTTTTGCCCTATGGCCTTTTTAGGGACATTGGGTTTATTATCTCGAATTCAGTAACACTTACGTACTTTGTTGTTCAGCAAGAAATGTTAAGAACAGAATAGCTTTTAATTAAATGCATAATACGGGCAAGAAGCTTTAACCGTTCCACATATATGGTCCGTCGAAGTTGCCAAATAGCAAAAAAAAAAAATAGATTTTCATAATTTCGAGGCCCCAGTACCACGATTTAACATATTCGAAATGTGCTCAAACTTTGGCAATTTTAAAATCTAACAATACTAAAAGGTATAGGCGGCTCCCCGGCTAAAAAATCCGAGATCGATTTGGTCCTTTGAGTTAAAACCAGCCCTATGCTACAAATTAAATTAAGATGCTACAAAAAAGAAAAATTGAATTTTACATAAAACGTTTGATATTTTATCAAATTTTATATTTCTACAGAGTTTAATAATAAAAAATGGTATAATGATACCAAATTTTTAACAACATAACATAATAATCTGCTGAAAAAACCGACGTTATACGGTGAACAGTCTTAGTTTTGACACTGTTATGTATTTTTTTATGGTTCTTCCAACTTAAAATGACAATTTTACGACTTTTATGACGATTTTCGGCCAAAATCTGTTTGCATATTTTGCATATTTTTTGCATATTCTGCATATTTTTTGCATATTTTGCATATTTTTTGCATATTTTGCATATTTTTGCATATTTTGCATATTTTTTGCATATTTTGCATATTTTTTGCATATTTTGCATATTTTTTGCATATTTTGTGCATATGCAAAATATGCAAATATGCAAAATAAATACGAAATATGACCCTGCCATTGAATTTAGATTTCTTTGAAACGAATTTTGGTCCAAACAGAATCTTCGTATCTTTAATATTAAAAAATATGCAAATATGCAAAATCCGATGTCTATATATTAGGATGTGTAAAATATGGATCAAATCCTTCACTCCCTTCAAAAGTTATCGTGCGAACAATTTTTCGAATATTTTTGAACTTTTGTGGGGGAGATACCTGAAGGAGTGGACCGATATGGCTTATCTTCGAATTTAAACTATGCTTGGACAAAATATTAAGAAGGTAAAATTTTGGACCGAATCGGCAAATCCGTTCGAGAGTTATCTTCCGATCCAACAATTACACACGGGTATAAAAACCTTAAACTTTATATGTTCCAAATGTTGTGTGGGAGATACCCTTAGGAGAGGAGCTCCAGGGCCATTATCTCAAAAAATATGGACTTGTCCCCGAAAAAGAAAACACCGTCAAGGAAAAGAATACAAAGTCGAAATTTCGATTTTTAACAAAAAATGTGCCGTTTATTGACCATTAATCGGTCAAACAAATTTTAAGGAAATTTTCTTATTTGAAGACAAAATTTTGATATTTTTAATAAACTCACAAAAATATATGAAGACTGAACACCAATTTCTGTAATTTTTGGTTAGGTAATGTGGCTAAAACCTTAAAAGCCCGAATATTTGCGGTACCGTTCCACGGGGGTTATATCAAAACGTGAACCAATACCAACAATTCTCTGTAAAAATATTTTGCAAGACTTGGCGAAGACTAAATACCAAATATCAGCTACATTGGTTGTTTAATGTGGCTAAAATCTTGAAAATACCGAAAATCGCGCGATACCGTTCTATTGGAGCTATATCAAAACGTCGACCTATGTACATAATTTTTATCAGAAAAGTTTTTTGGTCCATTGGGAACCCTCAATGCAAATTTCGGCGTATTTGGGCGTGAAACATATGTAAAATCGTCAAAATTCAACCAATATGGTTGATCAGTTTAGCAAAAATTTTCAAAATACCGAAACATTAAGAAGTACCGTTGCATGGGGACTATCCCAAAACGTTGACCGACCTACCCAATTTATTGCTCTCGACATTGTCAGTGAACTATAAGTATTTATACCAAAATTAATCTGCCAATGCCAACTCCTTTTTTGGCGTTTATTTGAACTCGCGACATAGCGCAGCATTTTTTTGAGGTTATGCGCCATTATCTCCGGAACTATGCACTTGCCCTCGAAAAAAATTACAATGACGTGACGGGGGCCGCACGAACATCCTGTTACAAAAAATTTCATAACGATTCGTGAGGTGTCACTAAACTGCACATATTTCAAATTTTGTGTGGGAGGTACCTGATCAGATCAGTAGTATGGCCACTCTGCTGATCTGTTGAATGTCAAAATAATAGATAGAGAGAAAAGGGAGAATAAAAGATTGACATTGGAAAGCCTACGAATACAACAAAGGATTGCCAGATCAATTAATACGAAAGAAGACAAGGACAATACAAAACTTCAGTACTCTATTGCGATTATTTAGAAACGGTTCTGTAATTATTATTAAATTAAATGTTGTGGAGTCCAGTTTTTTAATAATAAGAAGAAATAAACAACAATGCAAAGAATTTAATGCAAGTTAAATTTAAGTAATCATATTTCACACAACCTAAATCTAATTAAAATTCTCATATGTTACCAGAAGAAGCTTTTGAAAAAGTTGGAAACCCACCAACGAAACGTCGAGCAAAACATGAAATAAATTCGTTTATTTCCATTCAATTGAACTGACCAAAAAGCCAATTAAATACATCTATAACAATATCAACATTGGTCAACAAGTAAAAAAATCAGTAAAAATAAATACGTTTTTGAATAATTAAAAATATTTTTTTTAAGTCCACTTTCACGTTTATAAAAATATTTTTAGGTTAAAAAGAATATTGATGAAAATCCATTCCATACTATTTAAGTATAGTCTTATAAATCAGTGTTTCTTTGTGTTTAAAATATATCCTTAATAATACAACAACACTTCATTGTTGTGATGGATCCTTTATTAAATATTCTTTAAACCCCACACTCCAAAAATATTCTTAAAATCCAAGCTTCTGTTGGACCCTCCAAAATATTACTAACAAATAGGACAGCCTTGGTCCACTCCTCCTTATCCTCATGTAGAGTGTTTGCATGTCATTGCAAATTCGTCTTTGTGGTATACTCCCTTTATAAAAGAAATTCTTATTAATATTCCTCGTGATTGTATGTTTTATAAATTATATATGTGACCGAACAGCCAGCAACAGTTTTGTAACTATAAGCCAATAAAAAATAATTCATTATTTTCTTTTCGTTTGTTACTTGGTAACAAATTTATCGATATAACAGTGTATGTTTTTTATCACTTCTCTTTTCCTCTCCATCACAATTCATTCTTTTGCTCCTTAATTCATTAAAGAAAGTCATCTGATCTTATTTCGTTAAAGAAAATTTATGATTAAGTGGACAGTAGGTGGTTTTAAATTACAACACCATATATCTCTATAAAGAATTGCCGGGTATGTTGAAGATTCTTTTGGGGGAAGTTGTTGATGTTATTCGGCACAAAGTGAAATTTTGCTGAAAAAATGTTTTATTGTTTTCATAAGGAACAGAAAGTTCCATGGAAGTAGTAAAATAAAACAAATAGCATTGTAAATTTTTAAACTTTAGTTGAAGAACGAAATTCCGCAAAAGTGAGCCATAGTGAAACATAATTATTATGGAGATTTTTTCACGAATGTCGGCAATATGAAGAGTGGTATTCAAGTACCCATTAGATCGCCAATATCTCATGACTGATATACATGTGTACGTCCATCTGCAAAGTCTTTGACACTCTCATTAAAATCGATCATTAAAAAATACCAGCATATTTTTTTCCTGCTACACATTTTCCCAATAAAATAAAAAAACAGCTTTGCAGTATATCAAATACTAATCTCTACAATCGAACAACAACGATAAACATCTCATGCTGTTTACATTTGAAGAAACAAATCACCCGACTACATCAGACTTCCATAGTTTATCATTTTCCCTCCATCTCTTGTTTATGAAGTGTTTGATTACTGAAATTAAATTGTCAATCAAGTTTATGACATGCCTGGCATTAACATACAAATTCAAGCGGATAGACAAAAAATACAACAACAACTAGAGTTATTCTTTTGTATTGTATTTTGAAGATAGACAACGGATGGATGTCTGTCTGTCTACAATCAGCCTTAGAGATATATAGACGGATAGACAAACACATTTCGTATATTGTCATAATTTATGTTCCAAGTGTAGGTCTCTAGCACTCAATAACTGCGGTGGGAGCAGCGACGGTGTATGGTGAATAAATTTAAGTTCACAATGATGTTTTAATTTTTTTATTTGATTTCGAAAATCATCCCACTCTCTATCTTCAAAAGACAATTCCAAATGTAGGTACACATGTTCCAATGCTATTATCGCTTGGGGAATCATCTGTCTAACTGGTCATAGCTAAAATTATGAATTATGGCAAATATTTATGATAATTATGATTTTTTTTCCAAATTTGATATTCAAAAGGCTACTGTAATAAATATCAGGTTTTATTGGAGGTATTTGTTTTTCTTTTGTTTCTTTGAGAAAAGAAAAAAATCTCTGACAAAAGAATGCGTGTCAATAATAAACTGAATATATGGTGTCATCGCTATGTAACTTAATTATAGTCATAGATTATAATACTAGGCATAGATTGGCTTAAAAAAAAAAAAAAAAAACAAAAAATATGCTTCGAAAACAAATTAACCCACATATTTATTGAGCGAAAGTTTACATGGTATCAAATGTTGGTTTGAAATCCCCATCACTTACACTGTTTTGTAAATTGTTCGGAGGCCTTATATAGAAGAGGAGAAGGCCTTATATAGAAAAGGAGTAGAAGACCACAAGGTCTTCGTATAGAAGACAACAAGGTCTTCGTATAGAAGACCACAAGGTCTTCGTATAGAAGACCACAAGATCTTCGTATAGAAGACCACAAGGTCTTCCTATAAAAGACCACAAGGTCTTCCTATAAAAGACCACAAGGTCTTCCTATAAAAGACCACAAGGTCTTCGTATAGAAGACTACAAGGCCTTCGTATAGAAGACCACAAGGTCTTCGTATAGAAGACCACAAGGTCTTCGTATAGAAGACCACAAGGTCTTCGTATAGAGGACCACAAGGTCTTCGTATAGAAGTCCACAAGTTCTTCGTATAGAAGACCACAAGTTCATCGTATAGAAGACCACAAGGTCTTCGTATAGAAGACCACAAGGAAGACCACAAGGTCTTCGTATTGAAGAAGACCACAAGGTCTTCGTATAGAAGAAGACCACAAGATCTTCGTATAGAAGACCACAAGGTCTTCTTCGTATAGAAGAAGACCACAAGGTCTTCTTCGTATAGAAGAAGACCACAAGGTCTTCTTCGTATAGAAGAAGACCACAAGGTCTTCGTATAGAAGAAGACCACAAGGTCTTCGTAAAGAAGACCACAAGGTCTTCGTATAGAAGACCACAAGGTCTTCGTATAGAAGACCACAAGGTCTTCGTATAGAAGACCACAAGGTCTTCGTAAAGAAGACCACAAGGTCTTCGTAAAGAAGACCACAAGGTCTTCGTATAGAAGACCACAAGGTCTTCGTATAGAAGACCACAAGGTCTTCGTATAGAAGACCACAAGGTCTTCGTATAGAAGACTACAAATGTTCGTATAGAAGACCACAAGGTCTTCGTATAGAAGACCACAAGGTCTTCGTATAGAAGACCACAAGGTCTTCGTATAGACGACCACAAGGTCTTCGTACAGAAGACCACAAGGTCTTCGTACAGAAGACCACAAGGTCTTCGTATAGAAGACCACAAGGTCTTCGTATAGAAGACCACAAGGTCTTCGTATAGAAGACCACAAGGTCTTCGTATAGAAGACCACAAGGTCTTCGTATAGAAGACCACAAGGTCTTCGTATAGAAGACCACAAGGTCTTCGTATAGAAGACCACAAGGTCTTCGTATAGAAGACCACAAGGTCTTCGTATAGAAGACCACAAGGTCTTCGTATAGAAGACCACAAGGTCTTCGTATAGAAGACCACAAGGTCTTCGTATAGAAGACCACAAGGTCTTCGTATAGAAGACCACAAGGTCTTCGTATAGAAGACCACAAGGTCTTCGTATAGAAGACCACAAGGTCTTCGTATAGAAGACCACAATATCTTCGTATAGAAGACCACAAGGTCTTCGTATAGAAGACCACAAGTTCTTCGTATAGAAGACCACAAGGTCTTCGTATAGAAGACCACAAGGTATTCGTATAGAAGACCACAAGGTCTTCGTATAGAAGACCACAAGGCCTTCGTATAGAAGACCACAAGGTTTACGCATAGAAGACCACAAGGTCTTCGTATAGAAGACCACAAGGTCTTCGTATAGAAGACCACAAGGTCTTCGTATAGAAGACCACAAGGCCTTCGTATAGAAGACCACAAGGCCTTCGTATAGAAGACCACAAGGTCTTCGCATAGAAGACCACAAGGTCTTCGCATAGAAGACTACAAAGTCTTCGTATAAAAGACCACAAGGTTTTCGTATAAAAGACCACAAGGTCTTCGTATAGAAGATCACAAGGTCTTCTTCCTATAGAAGACCACAAGATCTTCGTATAGAAGACCACAAGGTCTTCCTATAGAAGACCACAAGGTCTTTCTATAGAAGACCACAAGGTCTTCCTATAAAAGACCACAAGGTCTTCCTATAAAAGACCACAAGGTCTTCCTATAGAAGACCACAAGGTCTTCGTATAGAAGACCACATGGTCTTCGTATAGAAGACCACAAGGTCTTCGTATAGAAGACCACAAGGTCTTCGCATAGTAGACCACATGGTCTTCGTATAGAAGACCACATGGTCTTCGTATAGAAGTCTACAAGGTCTTCGTATAGAAGACTACAAGGTCTTCGTATAGAAGACCATAAGGTCTTCGTATAGAAGACCATAAGGTCTTCGTATAGAAGACCATAAGGTCTTCGTATAGAAGACTACAAGGTCTTCGTATAGAAGACCACAAGGCCTTCGTATAGAAGACCACAAGGTTTTCGCATAGAAGACCACAAGGTCTTCGTATAGAAGACTACAAGGTCTTCGTATAGAAGACCACAAGGTCTTCGTATAGAAGACCACAAGGTCTGCATATAGAAGACCACAAGGTCTTCGTATAGAAGACTACAAGGTCTTCGCATAGTAGACTACAAGGTCTTCGTATAGAAGACCGTAAGGTCTTCGTATAGAAGACCATAAGGTCTTCGTATAGAAGACCATAAGGTCTTCGTATAGAAGACTACAAGGTTTTCGTATAGAAGACTACAAGGTCTTCGTATAGAAGACCACAAGGTCTTCGTACAGAAGACCACAAGGTCTTCGTATAGAAGACCACAAGGTCTTCCTATAGAAGACCACAAGGTCTTCCTATACAAGGCCACAAGGTCTTCCTATAAAAGACCACAAGGTCTTCCTATAAAAGACCACAAGGTCTTCCTATAGAAGACCACAAGGTCTTCGTATAGAAGACAACAAGGTCTTCGTATAGAAGACCATAAGGTCTTCGTATAGAAGACTACAAGGTCTTCGTATAGAAGACCACAAGGCCTTCGTATAGAAGACCACAAGGTTTTCGCATAGAAGACCACAAGGTCTTCGTATAGAAGACTACAAGGTCTTCGTATAGAAGACCACAAGGTCTGCATATAGAAGACCACAAGGTCTTCGTATAGAAGACTACAAGGTCTTCGCATAGTAGACTACAAGGTCTTCGTATAGAAGACCGTAAGGTCTTCGTATAGAAGACCATAAGGTCTTCGTATAGAAGACCATAAGGTCTTCGTATAGAAGACTACAAGGTTTTCGTATAGAAGACTACAAGGTCTTCGTATAGAAGACCACAAGGTCTTCGTACAGAAGACCACAAGGTCTTCGTATAGAAGACCACAAGGTCTTCCTATAGAAGACCACAAGGCCTTCGTATAGAAGACCACAAGGCCTTTGCATAGAAGACTACAATGTCTTCTTATAGAATACCACAAGGTCTTCGTATAGAAGACCACAAGGTCTTCGTATAGAAGACAACAAGGTCTTCGTATAGAAGGCCACATGGTCTTCGTATAGAAGACCACAAGGTCTTCGTATAGACGACCACAAGGTCTTCGTATAGAAGACAACAAGGTCTTCGTATAGAAGACCACAAGATCTTCGTATAGAAGACAACAAGGTCTTCGTATAGAAGACCACAAGATCTTCGTATAGAAGACAACAAGGTCTTCGTATAGAAGACCACAAGATCTTCGTATAGAAGACAACAAGGTCTTCGTATAGAAGACCACAAGGTCTTCGTATAGAAGACCACAAGGTCTTCGTATAGAAGACCACAAGGTCTTCGTATAGAAGACCACAAGGTCTTCGTATAGAAGACCACAAGGTCTTCGTATAGAAGACCACAAGGTCTTCGTATAGAAGACCACAAGGTCTACCACAAGGTCTACGTATAGAATACCACAAGGTCTTCGTATAGAAGACCACAAGGTCTTCGTATAGAAGTCCACAAGGTCTTCGTATAGAAGTCCACAAGGTCTTCGTATAGAAGACCACAAGGTCTTCGTATAGAAGACCACAAGGTCTTCGTATAGAAGACCACAAGGTCTTCGTATAGAAGACCACAAGGTCTTCGTATAGAAGACCACAAGGTCTTCGTATAGAAGACCACAAGGTCTTCGTATAGAAGACCACAAGGTCTACGTATAGAATACCACAAGGTCTTCGTATAGAAGACCACAAGGTCTTCGTATAGAAGTCCACAAGGTCTTCGTATAGAAGACCACAAGGTCTTCGTATAGAAGACCACAAGGTCTTCGTATAGAAGACCACAAGGTCTTCGTATAGAAGACCACAAGGTCTTCGTATAGAAGACCACAAGGTCTTCGTATAGAAGACCACAAGGTCTTCGTATAGAAGTCCACAAGGTCTTCGTATAGAAGACCACAAGGTCTTCGTATAGAAGACCACAAGGTCTTCGTATAGAAGACCACAAGGTCTTCGTATAGAAGACCACAAGGTCTTCGTATAGAAGACCACAAAGTCTTCGTATAGAAGACCACAAGGTCTTCGTATAGAAGACCACAAGGTCTACGTATAGAATACCACAAGGTCTTCGTATAGAAGACCACAAGGTCTTCGTATAGAAGTCCACAAGGTCTTCGTATAGAAGACCACAAGGTCTTCGTATAGAAGACCACAAAGTCTTCGTATAGAAGACCACAAGGTCTTCGTATAGAAGGCCACAAGGTCTTCGTATAGAAGACCACAAGGTCTACGTATAGAATACCACAAGGTCTTCGTATAGAAGACCACAAGGTCTTCGTATAGAAGACCACAAGGTCTTCGTATAGAAGACCACAAGGTCTTCGTATAGAAGTCCACAAGGTCTTCGTATAGAAGACCACAAGGTCTTCGTATAGAAGACCACAAGGTCTTCGTATAGAAGACCACAAGGTCTACGTATAGAATACCACAAGGTCTTCGTATAGAAGACCACAAGGTCTTCGTATAGAAGACCACAAGGTCTTCGTATAGAAGTCCACAAGGTCTTCGTATAGAAGACCACAAGGTCTTCGTATAGAAGTCCACAAGGTCTTCGTATAGAAGACCACAAGGTCTTCGTATAGAAGACCACAAGGTCTTCGTATAGAAGACCACAAGGTCTTCGTATAGAAGACCACAAGGTCTTCGTATAGAAGACCACAAGGTCTTCGTATAGAAGACCACAAGGTCTTCGTATAGAAGACCACAAGGTCTTCGTATAGAAGACCACAAGGTCTACGTATAGAATACCACAAGGTCTTCGTATAGAAGACCACAAGGTCTTCGTATAGAAGTCCACAAGGTCTTCGTATAGAAGACCACAAGGTCTTCGTATAGAAGACCACAAGGTCTTCGTATAGAAGTCCACAAGGTCTTCGTATAGAAGACCACAAGGTCTTCGTATAGAAGACCACAAGGTCTTCGTATAGAAGACCACAAGGTCTTCGTATAGAAGACCACAAGGTCTTCGTATAGAAGACCACAAGGTCTTCGTATAGAAGACCACAAGGTCTTCGTATAGAAGACCACAAGGTCTACGTATAGAATACCACAAGGTCTTCGTATAGAAGACCACAAGGTCTTCGTATAGAAGTCCACAAGGTCTTCGTATAGAAGACCACAAGGTCTTCGTATAGAAGACCACAAGGTCTTCGTATAGAAGACCACAAGGTCTTCGTATAGAAGACCACAAGGTCTTCGTATAGAAGACCACAAGGTCTTCGTATAGAAGACCACAAGGTCTTCGTATAGAAGACCACAAGGTCTTCGTATAGAAGACCACAAGGTCTACGTATAGAATACCACAAGGTCTTCGTATAGAAGACCACAAGGTCTTCGTATAGAAGTCCACAAGGTCTTCGTATAGAAGACCACAAGGTTTTCGTATAGAAGACCACAAGGTCTTCGTATAGAAGACCACAAGGTCTTCCTATAGAAGTCCACAAGGTCTTCGTATAGAAGTCCACAAGGTCTTCGTATAGAAGACCACAAGGTCTTCGTATAGAAGACCACAAGGTCTTCGTATAGAAGACCACAAGCTCTACGTATAGAATACCACAAGGTCTTCGTATAGAAGACCACAAGGTCTTCGTATAGAAGTCCACAAGGTCTTCGTATAGAAGACCACAAGGTCTTCGTATAGAAGACCACAAGGTCTTCGTATAGAAGACCACAAGGTCTTCGTATAGAAGACCACAAGGTCTACGTATAGAATACCACAAGGTCTTCGTATAGAAGACCACAAGGTCTTCGTATAGAAGTCCACAAGGTCTTCGTATAGAAGACCACAAGGTCTTCGTATAGAAGAACACAAGGTCTTCGTATAGAAGACCACAAGGTCTACGTATAGAATACCACAAGGTCTTCGTATAGAAGACCACAAGGTCTTCGTATAGAAGTCCACAAGGTCTTCGTATAGAAGACCACAAGGTCTTCGTATAGAAGACCACAAGGTCTTCGTATAGAAGACCACAAGGTCTTCGTATAGAAGACCACAAGGTCTTCGTATAGAAGACCACAAGGTCTTCGTATAGAAGACCACAAGGTCTACGTATAGAATACCACAAGGTCTTCGTATAGAAGACCACAAGGTCTTCGTATAGAAGTCCACAAGGTCTTCGTATAGAAGACCACAAGGTTTTCGTATAGAAGACCACAAGGTCTTCGTATAGAAGACCACAAGGTCTTCCTATAGAAGTCCACAAGGTCTTCGTATAGAAGTCCACAAGGTCTTCGTATAGAAGACCACAAGGTCTTCGTATAGAAGACCACAAGGTCTTCGTATAGAAGACCACAAGCTCTACGTATAGAATACCACAAGGTCTTCGTATAGAAGACCACAAGGTCTTCGTATAGAAGTCCACAAGGTCTTCGTATAGAAGACCACAAGGTCTTCGTATAGAAGACCACAAGGTCTTCGTATAGAAGACCACAAGGTCTTCGTATAGAAGACCACAAGGTCTACGTATAGAATACCACAAGGTCTTCGTATAGAAGACCACAAGGTCTTCGTATAGAAGTCCACAAGGTCTTCGTATAGAAGACCACAAGGTCTTCGTATAGAAGAACACAAGGTCTTCGTATAGAAGACCACAAGGTCTACGTATAGAATACCACAAGGTCTTCGTATAGAAGACCACAAGGTCTTCGTATAGAAGTCCACAAGGTCTTCGTATAGAAGACCACAAGGTCTTCGTATAGAAGACCACAAGGTCTTCGTATAGAAGACCACAAGGTCTTCGTATAGAAGACCACAAGGTCTTCGTATAGAAGACCACAAGGTCTTCGTATAGAAGACCACAAGGTCTTCGTATAGAATACCACAAGGTCTTCGTATAGAATACCACAAGGTCTTCGTATAGAAGACCACAAGGTCTTCGTATAGAAGTCCACAAGGTCTTCGTGTAGAAGTCCACAAGGTCTTCGTATAGAAGACCACAAGGTCTTCGTATAAAAGACCACAAGGTCTTCGTATAGAAGACCACAAGGTCTTCGTATAGAAGACCACAAGGTCTTCGTATAGAAGACCACAAGGTCTTCGTATAGAAGACCACAAGGTCTTCGTATAGAAGACCACAAGGTCTTTGTATAGAAGACCACAAGGTGTTCGTTTAGAAGACCACAAGGTGTTCGTATAGAAGACCACAAGGTCTACGTATAGAATACCACAAGGTCTTCGTATAGAAGACCACAAGGTCTTCGTATAGAAGTCCACAAGGTCTTCGTATAGAAGACCACAAGGTCTTCGTATAGAAGACCACAAGGTCTTCGTATAGAAGACCACAAGGTCTTCGTATAGAAGACCAAAAGGTCTTCGTATAGAAGACCAAAAGGTCTTCGTATAGAAGACCACAAGGTCTTCGTATAGAAGACCACAAGGTCTTCGTATAGAAGACCACAAGGTCTTCGTATAGAAGACCACAAGGTCTTCGTATAGAAGACCACAAGGTCTTCGTATAGAAGACCACAAGATCTTCGTATAGAAGACCACAAGGTCTTCGTACAGAAGACCACAAGGTCTTCGTATAGAAGACAACAAGGTCTTTGTACAGAAGACCACAAGGTCTTCGTATAGAAGACCACAAGGTCATCGTATAGAACACCACAAGGTCTTCGTACAGAAGACCACAAGGTCTTCGTATAGAAGACCACAAGGTCTTCGTATAGAAGACCACAAGGTCTTCGTATAGAAGACCACAAGGTCTTCGTATAGAAGACCACAAGGTCTTCGTATAGAAGACCACAAGGTCTTCGTATAGAAGACCACAAGGTTTTCGTATAGAAGACCACAAGGTCTTCGTATAGAAGACCACAAGGTTTTCGTATAGAAGACCACAAGGTCTTCGTATAGAAGACCAAAAGGTCTTCGTATAGAAGACCACAAGGTCTTCGTATTGAAGACCACAAGGTCTTCGTATTGAAGACCACAAGGTCTTCGTATAGAAGACCACAAGGTCTTTGTATAGAAGACCATAAGGTCTTCGTATAGAAAACCACAAGGTCTTCGTATAGAAGTCAACAAGCTCCACAAGGTCTTCGTATAGAAATTATTCTCATGGAAGACCAGGAGGTGTTTTTTTAGAAGACCATCAAAACAACTATGACCCTTCGATGGTGCTTTGACCTGCCAACAACTAATTCTTTTCAACATTTACAACAGCTTAATTGTAATCTACACTTGCCCACCATATTTCGCCGGAAACGATATATTTCTAGATTATCTAGATTTGATTTTATAATTGCAACATTTGTCATTACCATGATGACATTGTTGTCACCACCTTCTTTTTCACATAATTACCTATTAACTTCTTTGTGTGGGGGCCAAAGAACCTAAAAATTATGAGGGAGAAAATACCAACTTCATAACAGTTTGGAGTACAAGAATATCATCATAAAGGGTTTCCCAACATTTCCAAATCTTTATGAAGTTTACACGGAAACTAATTTACTTCTTAATTTAGGGCCATTCTATGTTTTCCGGAGAGCAGAGAGAGAGAGGTCTATAAATTCATGTATAGTTTCCAAAAATACAAAGTTAAAAAACCAACGAAAATGAACCTGTGGTAAACCTGTTTAATGAAAAATTACAAAAACCACAACTCCAACCATATAAAAGTAGCAGCAACCATAATAATAACAACACTAACAACAAAACCTAACCAACCAAACTTTATAACATTTGATTACATGGTCTTAAGAGTAATAACGAAATTATCTCAAACATCGGGCAGCAGCAGCAGCAACAACAGCAACACCAACATTCTAAATGAATGTGCGAGCCCAATGCGAATACAAACGAATAAAAACTACAACAACAAAAGGCCATGTTTAAATTATTGCGGTGGAGGCCTAAGTTTTGACTGCCACCACCGTCGTTGTAGATGTGGTGGCTTGCTGCTGAAGATGTTGATGACTCTCTGTGCACCGGCCATGGCTTCATTGGAATGGTGTTTGGGCCTTGCCGTGCCTTACGTTGTTTGTTATCCCCAAATTATAGTAACCATAAATAATAACAATATCAACAGGAAATTGTAAATGTGTAGAAAATTTTTAAAATTACAAAAAAAAAAATGAACAACAACAGCAGAAACTGCCAGCGAATTAAGTGTAATTATTTTTGTTTTTATTTTTCGTTTGTATGCGGGAGGAGTCCACAAGAGGCATTACAATATTCGCGCACTGGGTTATTTTCGTTGTTCGAATGACCATAGAGAAAGAGCGCCACAGATTAAATCTAACTTTGGCAATGAAATTATTAGTTTGTTGTTGTTGCTGCTGTTGCTACCTTGCTTAGTTGTTGATTAGTTGTTTCCTTTGCCATCCACATGGCTTAACGAGATGTCTTCTTTTGCTAGGAAATTAAGTCAATTTAAAGTCAAACCACGTTAAGGGGAATGGATTGTTGAAAACAATGATGGTGGTTAGAGATTTTGGGAAAACTAGATTGGGGACTTTCTAGCATTAGGATATGGATTGCTGCTAGTAGACCTTAAATATATTTTTAAGAAGACGTTTTGATGTTTTGGAAGGTTTCCTTGGCTTCCGTGCATGAAGACTCTTGCAAAAATAAATAACACTGCGATAAATAACACTGCTCAACAAAATTTAAAAAGTTGAATGTTTCAACCGATTTTTTTTTTTACTGAAATCGGCGAGTTATTTTCATATCCGGTCGTGGTTTTTCTCCATCAGCTCTTGTTCTTGAGATATAGCTCAAAATCGTTTTTTACGAGTTTTACCCATAACTTCGTTATTCTCAGATACAAACAAATATTTTTTCTAGATTTTCGACACTAATATATGAAGCTCGATACACATATTTTTTTTTTGAGATAAGTATGGTGAATATATATCAAAACAAGTAAAAACTCGTTAAGTTCGGCCGGGCCGAACTTTTTATACCCTCCACCATAAAATAGTCTTAATAAAAATGGAATAATTAGGGTCCTTTCACAATTTTAGGTGGAACAACTTTTCGACAATGGATAGACTCCTACTGTCTCCCACTATTGCTTAAATTACACTGTGAACACAAAGATAGTTCCTTTTGGAGATGAAAACCCTTGGTGTGTGTATCTTAAAAGCCCCGAAGGACACATGCGCCGTGAGTCGAACTTTCGCGTTATGGCGTGATGAAGTTTTTGAAAGAGACCCTGTAAGCCATCATGAATTAGCATTATATCTTTGTTTGTTGTTTTTGTAGAGCACTTAAGCAACAGTGAACAAAGATATAACGCTAATTCCTGATGGCCCACAGGGTCTCTAACAAACATTTCATCACGCCATAACGCGGAAGTTCGACTCACGGCGGATCTGTCCTTCGGGGTTCACAATATACTCACCAAGGCCTTTCTTCCCCAAGAGGAATTTTCCGTGCTTCAGACTTTCACCTCCATTTTGTTGCACAGTGTTATCTAATCTAATCTAAAAAATGTGTTCAGCTAGGTAAAAGATACCACCTACGGGGCTATATCAAAGAGTCAACCTATCTTTAAAATTTTTGGCGGAAAAGTTTTATAGCTGCAGGGAACTTCAAGAGTCAAATTGAAGGTAGTTTCATCAAAACAATGTAGACCCTCAAAAATGGACCCATGTTGACGAATTTTAGTGAAGAAATTTCGTGACTACTGAAAATTCCCGAAAATCGGGAGGTACAGTTATATGGGGGGATATATCAAAACATGGACCTCTTTGACGATTATTTTTGAATAGACAAAACTGTAGCTAAAATTCTCAAAATACCGATCATTACAGCTAGTTCGGTTAAAAATTGCAGCTAAAATTCTAAAAATACCGAAAATCGGGAGATACCGTTATATGGGGGCTATACCAAAACATGGACCTATGTTGACGATGTTTCGTTGGAGATGTTTTATGACCACTGAGAACTTCAAATGTCAAATTACAGCTAATGCTCAAAATACCGAAAATCGGGAGGTACCGTTATATGGGGGCTATACCAAAACATGGACCAATGTTGACTATGTTGGTGGGGATGTTTCAAGCTCACTGAGAACCTAAAATGGCAGATTACAGCTAGTTCGGTTAAAAATTGTAGCTAAAATTCTCAAAATACCGAAAATCGGGAGGCACCGTTATATGGGGGCTATACCAAGACATGGACCTATGTTGACGATGTTTCGTGGAGATATTTCATGACCACTGACAACCTCAAATGTAAAATTGCAGATAGTTCGGTTAAAAATTGTAGCTAAAATTCTCAAAATACCGAAAATTGGGAGGTACCGTTATATGAGGGCTATACCAAAACATGGACCTATGTTGACTATGTTTGGTGGGGATATTTCATGACCACTGAGAACTTCAAATGTCAAATTACAGCTATTTCGGTTAAAAACTGTAGCTAAAATTCTCAAAATACCGAAAATAGGGAGGTGCCGTTATATGGGGGCTATACCAAAACATGGACTTATGTTGACGATGTTTCGTTGGAGATGTTTTATGACCACTGAGAACCTCAAATGTCAAATTGCAGATAGTTCGCTTAAAAATTGTGGCTAAAATTCTCAAAATACCGAAAATCGGGAGGTACCGTTATATGGGGACTATACCAAAACATGGACCTATGCCCATATCCTTTGAGATATAAGTTTGTTGATCACTAGGAACCCTAAGTGACAAATTATATCTAATTCGGTCTGCAATTGTGGCGAAGAACGCCAAAATACCTTAAATCCGGAGGTACCGTTATATGGGGGCTATACCAAAGAGTGGACCGATATAGCCCATCTTCGAACTTGACCTGCCTATGAAAATAAGACCCACGTGTGCAAAATTTCAGCACTCTATCTCAATTATAGCGGACGCTAGAGTGATTACAACAGACGGACGGACAGACGGACATTGCTAGATCGTCTTAGAATTTTATCCTGATCAAGAATATATATACTTTATAGGGTCGCAAATGATTAGTTCGATGTGTTACAAACGGAATGACAAACTTAATATTGAAAACATACGACGGACCTTGTAAAAATTGCATATTTTGAGTACTTTAAGCTGTAATTGCGTCATCGGGGGAAGTCATAGGATCTTCGTATGGCATAGTCCAGTATTCAAATCTATAATATAAAGTTCATAGCGACCATGATTCGGCCATAACCTAAAAATCGTCATGAAGACTGCTAAAGAAATATAATTTACAAGTGATATCATCACCACATAAGCCATCTCTTTGGCAGACTTCATGACGATTTTTAGGTTATGGCCCCGACAAATAAACTGGAATGGAGTCGATCTGGGACCGTAACCTAACCAACAATGTGAGACTGCAGAGGTAGAGTTGCTTTTAATGTAGGGTAACATTGTAGAGCTTCGACACTGGTGTCCCTTCACCAGCGCCGATTTTATTGATGCTATATAAAGATCTCTAAGAGAAATTTGTGAGTTTACCGAAGATGTTGCACTTTCCCATTAACGAAGCAAAGCACACCAGCGTCGAAGCTGATTCATGTTACCCTACATATCACCGACTAATATAAACATCTGGTGCTGGAGGACTTCAATTCTCATGAACATTGGCATTCCACCCTATGACCAGACGGGTAGAGCGCGGGCCGAGCAAATTAATAGCTCCACATTTAGCAATAAAGACGTTCAACTTTCCCATTAACGAAGCAAAGCACCCCAGCGTCGAAGCTGGTTCATGTTACCCTACATATCAGCGACGAATATAAACATCTGGTGCTGGAGGACTTAAATTCTCATGAGCTTTGCATTCCACCCTATGACCAGATGGGTAGAGCGCTGGTCGAGTAAATGATAGCTCCACATTTAGCAATAAAGACGCTCCTACGAGAATTAGATTGGATTGCCATACCTCGCCATATATCACTGCTGGTCGAATACCCGAAATTAGGCCAAATTGTCCAGCAGGTGCGTCAAGACAAGCAAATGACCGTTATAAACTTCGTCGTACGAACTTTGAAAACACAAGAGTTAGGGAACCTACTTTTGAAGTAAACTGGCTAGTAAGCGAGTATAATCGGAAAAGTGGCTAGACCACCTGAAGCAACATTGGTACAGGATTAAGTAAATTGAGGATCACAGTTAAATCACTCTCGAGTCCGGAAAATGAATGATGATAGGACGTACCTAACTTTCAACAGCGAGACAAGGTGTAGGCAGGGCACTCCCGTTACTGAAGTCAAGCAAGGGTGCCAGCAGATACGTGACCGTGAATGATTTGTAGAGGTGTGGGTGTTACTTCAGCCGACAATTTATAAAGTGCCCCGAGAGTGACAGGGCGCAGAGGAGTATGCTACGCCTTATAAGAACTCTTTCAACCTAGGAGGTAAAACAACCATTTTGAGATAAGGGATGATGCAGATGACGCAATCTCAATGGTAATGTTTAAGCAACTGGATGAACACGGAGTTGAATATTTGACAGGGGCCCTCAATTAATGGTTAGCCAGGTTAAGAAAGGTCCCACAACTGAAGCCAGAGAGCGAATCGTACAGTTTGATTTCCCTAGTGTCACCAGTAGCGAAGACTCTAGAGGCACTACTCCTCCCCATGATGTGAAGCGGTTTTCGAGTTGCCCAATCTCAGCACAACCGTTGGGGACACTGTGATGCACGTGCTTACGTTCGCCTTACACTCAGAAGGTGTGCGGTACAATCCCTGACCAGAACATCAAAATTTTCGGAGGTGGCATATCCCCTCAATGTAATGTAGGCGACATTTCCTGAGTATTTCTGTGCAAGTGGTGTCGTAAGATACGACGTCCGGACTAGCCGATAAAAAGTATGTCCCATATCATTGGACCAATATGAATCGGTGTTCGATCATTGATATGAGAGAAGTCTTCCGGAGAATACGAAATATTCGGTGTAATGTTCGATAGCATATTTAAGTCTTCCGCGCATGTCCCTGCTGTTTCGAACAAAATCAGAAGTATTAACAAGGTCCTCAATCCGCTGGCTCGAAGCACTTGGCGTGCATACAAAGAAACCGCGTTGACCGCTCTTACAAAGCAATAGACCGGTCTGTGATAAGCTATACGACGCCAGTGTGGTATGCATATGCGAGCGCTACGCTGTGGAAGCATATTTAAAGCTGCCAGGCACATCAGGAGAGATTTTCATGATCTAGAGGGAGAGGTCCAAAGGCATAAACGGGAACCACTTGACTAACGACCTTATCAGGCAGGCAGGCTTGGATAGCACTCACACTGATGCAGTAGCGCAGGCAGTATAGAGATACTGTATGAATGCCGTACTTGGGGGTCACATCATCATACATCGCAGCAGAAGAACGGCAAGCTGCATTGGCAAACACGAGTGCTTTTAGCCCAGTTAAAATGCGGACGATGCAGCCGCCTCATTTCGTATTGGACTCTATACTAGGCCGGGGCGATTTGTGTGGAAGGAAAAAACCTTAAGTGGCCCTTCGCGTTTCTGATTCTTGGGATTGAACTGACCAAAAATGTGTACTGGACCATATGTCTACGATGAAAATCGAGCCTCCCGATTTTGACTTTAAGTTTTTTATCAACGTTTTTTTGACATCTTGGCATATAACAGCCAAACCATTGAGATTTTCGAGCCAACACAAAGACAAAAATTGTAGCCAAGGCAGCAATTAAGAACTCTCTAATACATCGCAAAAGCATTGGAACGCTTTGTCAAGCAGTTTTGGCCTTGTATAAAAAAATGAAACCCAACACGATGGAATTTTGCATCAGAACGCTTGAATATTTTTCTGGTCAACTTTTGTAGCACAGTGTCATTTATCGACATTTTCCGAAAAGTTTGCACCTTCTCAAGGCCAAAACTGCCTGAAAAAGCGTTCCAATGCTTTTGCGATGTATTAGAGAGTTCTTAATTGCTGCCTTGGCTACAATTTTTGTCTTTGTGTTGGCTCGAAAATCTCAATGGTTTGGCTGTTATATGCCAAGATGTAAAAAAAAAAACGTAGATAAAAAACTTAAAGTCAAAATCGGGATGCTCGATTTTCATCGTGGACATATGGTCCAGTAGACTTTTTTGCTCAGTTCAATCCTAGGAATCAGAAACGCGAAGGGCCCATTAAGGTTTTCAAATCGCCCCGGCCTACTCTATACCCAACACATGCTCGGGCTGTAGGCACATGACACGCTGAATTTGTTAAGCTGCCCAGCTAACCGCAAGGACCTCTTCTGTCCTCATTCTTTATGGACGCAACCAGTCCAAGTGGTAGAATTTTCCATTCTGGATACAGAGGAACCAGAACCTGATAACTGAAATAATACCCGATAGAACATATATGTGTTGCTACAACAACAACATTTCAACAATTTTACCTAAGTACATTTTAAAAGATTTTCGAGGATGGTTTTGAAAATGTTAGCGAATGTTCTCCTTGTAGTTCTCTTTACAACGCTAATTGGCATTTCAGGGATTTAATGGTACTTCCCGAAATAATAGTAAAAATTCTAAAAAAATTTATGGTGGCCAAATAAAACAACTCTTGGCCACGATACCTATGGAAAGGAGTGACTGATATTAGCCCAAACTTTAAACATCGTAACATTTCTCTAAAACTTAAATCACGTTCGACGATGGACAATTCTTTCCAAAAGCTCCCCCACGATGTTAAAAAATTTCGCAAAGTGCGATTGAGCCTCGTGCGAAAATTGTTGTGAGATCCAGCGAAATAATTTGTTCGTCTATACTTCCAGACATCGGTGACCTAATTAAATGGCTGCTTGTCACGACAGATGTCGAGAGGAATGGCATCCACAATTAGGTCTTGTTCCAAGATGGACTATTTCGGTCTCTCCACAAAAGTTCAACACTTTTGAGCTTAAATGCAGTTTAAGCCCATTCTCGGATCGTATTGAAATTTTAATAGCGTTGGTTATGTCTACTACATTATATTTTTTGAAACCAATACTTCTTGAAGATGGAGTCAACGTGGTGAAGTGGTAAATACGTGCTCTTGGCACTCGGAAGGTATGCGGTTTAATACGAGACCAGAACATCAGCATTTTCGGAATCGTAAAATCTACAAGGACTCGGCGATAAACGTAGAACCCATATAATTGAGCCAATATGAATCAGCGTGCACTCATTGACATGAGAGAAGTCTCCCTTGTCCCTTGGTGGATGTTGGGGAAACATATACATGCTTGTACTTCTTGAGATGTGCTTGAAATGTCCCAATATTTAGGGCCACTATACATACACATCTCCCACTAAAGTTTTTAGTAGTCTTTGTGGTCTTTATTACAATTCTATAATTGTATTCTCGATAATGGCCCCAACATTCCAAAACCCAGTAATAGGCTAAGGTATATTGTTGATTTCTTACTTGAATTTTTATATTTAAGCTAACCAATTAAAAAAATCAATATTTTTGTTTAAATCGAAATTTTGATTTTTATAAAATTTCCTTAAAAAAATAACCCCACAAAACAAACAATCTTTACAATTCTCACTTAAAATGCAATGTATAAATGCAATCCTATTCCAGTTATCCCACCAACTGTGGTGTTTTAGTTCTCCCTGAAGTCATCAACTTTTAACCTTGATAGTTGATATGTTTAATACCATAAACCTCTTATGGTGCTCCTATTACACCCTGGTCGCACACACATTAAATTCCACAAACAGAACAGACATTCTATTTCACATAAGAAAACAAATTCCCATTCACCCTCTTCCCCTCACAACAAAACTTTATTCCTGCAGTTTAACCAAGTTTTATGTTTTGTCTTTTAAGGCTAAGACAAAGGTAATACCATGAATTACCCTTAAAAACATACCATAATTTAGCAATGAACATTTTTAAATAAACATTATTTTACATTACATTACATGCAGACTTTAACAACAACAAAAACCACAACAACAAATGTTGTTGGAGTTGCAATGATTTCTTTTGGTTTGTTTTCTTGTTGGGATTGAAATTCTCCCAAACTCTGTACACCACCACATTTTAGCAATGGATTGATATATGCCAATTCCAATGAAAACGTGTAAGAGAATTGAACAAAAAAAACACAGTGGCCTATAGCCATCGTTGATATAACACCAAGTGCTGAAATTCGAAGCGTATGCTTTTCTCGAGTTAGTAGCTGCTGCCGCAGCAACTGATGTTGCTGTTGTCCTCATTGTTGCTATTTACAATACAACAATGTTGTAACGAAACAACATCATTGTAACTTGGTGTAAGCTAAGGTTGCCTGTCAATACATGGAAAACGTTCCTGAATGTTATTGAGTGGTGTTGCCTTTTGCTGTTGTTGTTGTGGTCTTTACTTTACTAGCTATGTCTTTCGTCTTCATGTCCGTTTTGGTATGTGTCATTATTGTGCTGCACGTTCTTCATGTCTCTGAAGTGACGGTATGTTGTGGTAATCGTCTGAATGTTTTGTGGCATTTTTTGTGAGTTTTCATAGGGGAGGGAAAGGGAGATATGGCTTGTTTGTTGCCCAGAAGTTTGTCCTAGTTCATGTGGTTCCCAAACCCATATTTCTCATTTTAGGGATAAATGTAATTCGAGGAGAGTTATCATCTTCAAAAATTATGAATTAGTTTTTTCAATAAAATTCCATTTTGCTTCAATAAAGTATACCATGAATATTGTGATGAATTGTGGTGTTTCTTCTCTTATAGGAAATGGCAAAAGATTCGATAGAAAATATTCATAACCTTCATAGCCTCACATGCTGCTCTATATATATTGATCAATGGTATTTAATAACTTACACATGTATTAAGCAAATTTATCCAATACGTCATCCATAAAATGTTCACTAGAGCTTACCTGAAATTAAAAGATAAAATTTATATTAATAATTCTTACTAAAACATAATCTTATAGAAAAATCTATCGAGAATTATTTTCCATCATATCATACATTTTCACTTTAAAATTTGAAAAAATTTGAATTTGATTTAATCTAGTGAAAACGGAAGGACAAGTATATCCGATGACGTTATGAGGAAGATAAACTTTGAGGCTGAAAAATATCGTAGATGCGTAGATGCGGGACAAATCCACAAACTGCACTTTTACCAAATATTGTGTGGGAGGTACCCGAAAGACGGGACCGATATAGTTCGTACTCAAACCTGATACATGACTAGAAGAAATAAGACGATGTGAAAAGTTTGGACCAATCAGAAACACCCTACAATATTTATACCCTACACCACTATGTGGTAAGGGGTATTATGTGTTAGTGCATTTGAATGTAACATACAAAAGGAAGCGAGACAGACTCATAGTTCCTTCTAGGGATATACATAAAATCACTTTCTGAGTCGATTTATGCATGTCCGTCCGTCCGTCCGTCCGTTCGCAACATACAGGTCGCATTTGTTGACCGATTTCGCTGAAAATTGGGGAATACCATTTTTTTAGCCGTCGGAAGATCAAGTTCGAAGATGGGATATATCGGTCCACGTTTTGGTATAGCCCCCTTATAACGGTACCCCCCGATTTACGGTATTTTGACGTTTTCAGCTACATTTTCAGACCGATTTGGCTATAATTTGACATTTAAGGTTCTTAAGTGTCAATAAACATATATAACAAAAGTTGTGGACATAGGTCCACGTTTTGGTATAGCCCCCATCAGGGCTGCGGAGTCGGAGTCGGAGTCTGGAGTCGGAGTCTAGCAAATTTTGCTGGAGTCGGAGTCTGGAGTCGTGAAAAAAAGCTCGACTCCGACTCCGGGCAAAATGTTTTTTTTTCTACATTTATCAAAAGAGTTTTTATTTTTTATGATAGAGAGATTAACTTTATTAACATTTTGATAAATCGTTTATTCATTTTATAGGAAATCTATGAGTAAACTTGTAAGCAAAGGATTTATTATATTTAGTAATGTTCCATGACAAAAGAATTATAATTGCATTTTTCAATATGAATCGATTTCTTAATATACCATCACATTTATGACAAAACTTATATACACTCTGGAATACTAGTTTTAGATCTCACATATTTATACTTCACAATATAATGTGGAAACAGTATTATAAGTTTATTTTGTCCACAATTAAGGGGTTATGGTCACTTATTGTGCACGAAAAATGAAATTTTTCATGAATTTTTACAAGTAATCTACCAATTTTTTCCAAAAGATATTGTTTTCATCTGATTCATAATACCTTGAGCTACTTTCAGATTTTTTTTTTTTTGAAAAATATTGCCCAGTTTTCTGACAAATGGCCACCTACGAAACACTGTTTTTACTAAAGCAGTTTGCGGTGACCACTGAAGCTCGAAAACGAATAAACCGATCGGCATATGTTTTTGTGGTATCATTAAGAACATAATAATCGTGTATTTAAGCGAAACGAATTAAAAATATGCATTTAAAAAAAGGGAACTGTAGAAGTCAAAATTTCGCTTTCGTAAAATCTGTAAGTAACAAATTACTGTTGGCATACCCATCTTCATATTTCGACAAAATAAAACGAAAAAGATATGTGACCCGTCCCACAGAGGGGAAATTTGTGTTAAAAGTTGATCAAAAGTCATAGAAAGCTCATTTATACTTCGATTGATATAATATTTTGCACAAAGCATATCTTCTGCACAAGTATTAATCCTATAGAAAATAATGAAAATCGGTCCAGATTTGGATGCAGCTTCCATATATATTCGCATCTGATATGAGATAAAAATGCACCAAAATCCCTGAAATTTGACACATGCAACCTGAACTAGCCTTAAAAACATTGAGCCAATTTTCAAACAAATCAGTACAGATGTATATATAGTCCCATATACATATATTTCATTCCAAATTTTATTTTTTGAAATTTACTTAAATAAAATTTTTCTCAATTCACATGAGAAAAGCCGTGAATGTTTCTGAATAATGCAAACATATTTGATAGGTGTTGGTTTAGTTTGATAAATTAGAGCCCCGGTTATAACGCGGAGCAAAATTTAGTGTGAGTAAACCTTTCAATTCCATATAAAAATATTTCATATTTTAGTTGAGAAAAATTAGATTTTTTCGGAATGGCGCAAATATGCCCAATTTTTTATGATTGAATCTGATATTTGAGGCTCAATCGCATAAAACATTAGAAGAAACTATGGTCGGAAAACGACGGGGAAATAGACTTTTTCACTATTGAAATTGTAGTAATCTTAAAAATTATCATAAAAAATTTTCATAAAGAGGATATGTATTACTATTATTAAAGAGCAAAGATGTAAAATCAATCTGAAAATTTTAAATGCTAATCTTGTTCGGAGACTGTACAAAAACAATAAATCTTGAAAAATATTAGTTTTCGCGAAAATAATGTCATTTTAATGTTCACCTAATTTAGTTAGTTTTCGAAAATTTACTTTTTGTTTTCAGTAAGGCTGAGTTCAATCGACTGCTGCATTGGATTGGTTAATCTTACAAAGTCGAGGATGGTTATAGCAAATGTAGAAAAGAGTCTGGTTGCCGTTTATCAACATTTTTTCATAAAAAAAACGATTTTCATATTTTGAGTTTTGAGCAACTTTATGCCTATGTTACCCCTCTGTGCGTCCGTACAAAAAATTTAATCAAACTCGTCAGTTCTACTTGTTTTTGTTTTAAATTGATAATCGAAGGGTATACTCGTACATATATTTCGGCAAAATCTACTGAAACTTTCTAAATTCTTTCTGTTGTTGTTGTTCTTTTTGATATAAGATACAGCAGATTCAATACGGAACATCAATTTTACATCGCATTGCATTACAAATTGTCTTAGAGAAAAGAACACATAAGCATATAGGGTCCTAGTATAGGAAAAGTTGAAAAATTTAGCAAATTTTATTAATTTTTAGTGGTATAGGAAATTACCCTCGGAGTCGACTCCGGAGTCGGAGTCGTGACAAAAAACTGGCCTGGAGTCGGAGTCGGAGTCGAAGGAAAAATGGCTCGACTCCGAAACCCTGGCCCCCATATAACGGTACCCCAATTTACGGTATTTTGACGTTTTTAGCTACATTTTCAGACCGATGTAGCTATAATTTAATATTTAGGGTTCTTAAGTGTCAATAAACATATATAACAAAACTTGTGGACATAGGTCCACGTTTTGGTATAGCTCCCATTTATATTTTCGGCCGATTTCACGTATTTTCTGTACCAAACACGCTATATATTTCCGATTTCGATGAAATTTGGAATGTGTGACCGAATTCAGTCTAGAACTAAGTGTGCCAAATTATATCGAAATCGGTTCAGATTTGGATATAGCACCCATATATATTTTCGGCCGATTTCGTGTATTTTCAGCTTCAAACACGATATATAAGTCCGATTTCAATGATATTTGGAATATGTGACTGAATTCGGTCTGGAAATAAATGTGCCAATTTATATCAAAATCGGTTAAGATCTGGATATAGCTCCGATTTATATTTTACATATTCACAGTGGTGTAGGGTATTATATAGTCGGCCCCGCCCGACTTTGATCCTTTCCTTACTGGTTATCTTTCAAATTTGACGTTTAAGTTGGGGCCGCGAGAGTTCCCTGGAGCTTTTAGGCAATTATCTCAGGAAGTATGGACTTGCCAATGAAAAAAATACGGCCGTAAAGGGGGTCGCAAGGACAACCTGCGGAAAAAAAATTTAAAACGATCCGTGAGGAGCTCTTAGATTTCATTTTTTCCGAATTTCGTGGGGGCCAACTCAAAGGAGTGGACCGATATCATCGAACGCGATCTGTATCTGGAATGAAAAATACGATTTGCAAAGTTTGGACCAAATCGATTGTTCGAGAGTTATCTATCGTTCACACAATTTTACAGGAAAATTTTGATTTTTGTTGGGGAAGTACCCAAAGTAGTTGTTCGATATGGCCCATTTTCGAACTTAAACTATGTTTGGGCAGAATATTACGATTTGCAAAAGTTGGTTCGAATCGGTTGTATGTATGTATATGTATGCAGAGATAGTGGATCAGAGTAAAGAAGTTATTTTAGCGTGTTAAAGTCTCACACACCTGGCGAAATCAAGTAGTCAGAGTATTTCAAAGATTTATTCCCCGTCCAAAAAAGTATGTATGTTGTTGTTGTGTTTACGGAGGTGCCGAGGTAGACGAAGTCTTTTACTACCTCAAAACTATAGGAACTAACATCCACAGTTGATCCAAGCTCAATGGACGCCGTCACTATTAACTTGCTCTTCTCACCGTTTACCGCCAGACCCACTTTAGCAGATTCGCCTTCGACCTTCATAAAGGTATCAGTTGCTTCTTTTATTGATCGTCCCACGATGTCTATATCATCAGCATAAGCAAGTAACATGTGGCTATTGGTGAAGATTGTGCCACTTATTTTGACGTTTGCCTTTCTTATAACCTTTTCCAGCAGGATGTTGAAGAGATCACACGAAATGCTGTCTCCTTGTCTGAAACCTCTTTTGGTATAAAACTCTTCGGAGAGGTTCTTTCCTATTTTAACTGAGGATCTCGTGTCAGTTAAAGTAATTTAACAAAGCCGTATGATATTTGCGGGGATACCAAATTCAGATATGGCTTGGAATACCTTTGAACGCAGCGGGCTGTCGAAGGCTGCTTTATAATCGAGAAAAAGGTGGTAGGTGTCGATCTGCATCTCTTGCGTCTTCTCCAGGATTTACCGCAGGGTAAATATCTGGTCAATGGTGGACTTGCCAGGTCTAGAGCCGCATTGGTATGGTCCAATTATCTCGTTGACCATAGGCTTTAGTCGTTCGCACAATACCCTGACACGATCTTGTTGGCAATGGGGAGTAGACTTATGCCCCTATAGTTAGAGCATACAGTCATATCTCCCTTCTTGTGGACGGGACACAGGATACTCAGGTTCCAATCGTCGGGTACTTGTTCTTCCTGCCAGATGGTGCTAACTAGCTGATGAACACACCTTATCAGCGTGTCGCCTCCGATTTTGAACAGCTCTTCAGCCGATTTATTGCTGTTTTTACCTCATTTTGGCTGGGTGGTATACATTCAATACCATCTTCTGGGATTGGGTCTGTGGTATCTTCGTCGTCTTCGCTGCTATTGGGTACCAACAGTTTTGAAAAGTGTTCTTTCCATATCCTGAGCACGCTATCTGTATCTGTTACCAGATTACCTTGCTGGTCTCTACAGGAGGATGTGCCTGCACCAAAGCCATCAGTTTGATGTTTGACTCTTTGGTAGAATTTTCTGAGTTCATTCTGGTTCCTGTACATCTCGATTTTTTCACAATCCCGCTTTTCCATCTCTCTCTTTTTCCTGTGGAAAAGACGTTTCTCCTCTCTCCTTTTCTCCCGATATCTCTCTTGTGCGTTACGCGTTGCTACTGATTGTAAAGTAGCCATATATGCCGCATTTTTCTCTTCGGTAGCAACACGACACTCCTGGTCATACCATTGATACCTTGGTGGAGGTCTCTGGTATCCAAGTACTGATTTTGCGGCTATTTGCATGGAGTGGGCAATGTTTTGCCATTGCCTGATATGTTATCGGGACGAGGAGGCTTTGATTAAGCAGGTGGAATATGCTGTGGTTATCTGTTATGATTGCAGCTTACCGATGTCTAACTTTCGTGTTGTGTCTGTTCGTACTTTGTTTGTTACGTTTAACCGGGTGCGTACCTTTGCTGCAACAAGGTAGTTATGGATGTCGAGATGTTGAAATCTGGTGCCTAACTACCATTTTTTTGCTGCTGCGAAGTCTATCAGCCTCATACCATTGTCAGATGTTTTATTTTGGGGACTGTATTTCCCGACTGTTGGGCCAAAGATATTCTCCTTTCCAATTTTGGCATTAAAATCGCTAAGAATAATTTTAATGTCATGGACAGGGCAACGGTATATGTTTCTTCTAAGCGCTCATAAAATATATCTTTGGTCAGTTCCTCCTTATCTTTAGTGGGAGCATGAGCGCAAATAAAGCTGATATTGAAAAATGTTGCTTTTATTCGAATTGTAGCAAGTCTTTCATTCACTGGGGTGAAGCTGGAAACCGGATGTTTTATCCTCCGACCAACTACAAATCCGCAACCAAATTTATGCTTTATGTCATGGCCATTCCATCGTATTTCCTGTATGGCAGTAATGTCGGCCTTGTACTTTTCAAGTACATCTGCCAATGCGTAAACTGCACCTTCCCTATAAAGAGGGCGAACATTCAAGTTGCAGATTCACAGATCATGGTCCTTAAAACGTTTGCGGGGGTCATCAACTTTTGAGGGAGTTATTTTTCTTTTCTTTTGTTTTTTCATAATAGGCTGCTTTTTCTAGGGGAGGGTTACTAACCCTTGCGCTCAAACCCAAGCTTTTAACGTTCTTATGGGTGAACGCGCGGCACATTTTAGCTCACTACGTTTAACGGGTGTTAAAGGCAGCTACCCCAGGTGACACCACGGGGAGGTTAGTGTCCACTTGAGATGAAAGAGGGACCAAGATAAATCCTGGACTTTGCCATGTTAAAGCCGGTCTGGACCGTTCCTTGGTATCTTTCATCCCCTACGTCACCCTGGTATACTCACGTAAAACGAACTGACCAATGTTATTTCACATTTAATTAAAAGGAAACTACATTCTAATTTATACCGGTATAACTACTAATCTGGATCGATCCATATTTTTATTAATCCGGGAATTTTCGTTTAGAAATTTGGTTAAACCCTAAAAATATGTAACATCAATGTGATCCGTTATTTGGGAACTTTACCAAATATATAAAATCTGACGTTACTGTCAATTGGGAGCTATATCAAACCAAGAATGGATGTAGCCCATCTTTAAACTTAGTTTAATTTTGGCTAAATCGATTCCAAACTGTCGGACAGGGATTTGATCTTAGAACAATAAAATTCTAAAACGATTATTTCGATGGGACACAAGCTGAGGATATAATGACGACAATTACAACTGTAACATATTGTCAAAAGTTTCTTAGTTTGGGTCTTCTTTCTTAGAAGTTATCAAAGAGGCATACTGGAAGATTTCTTAGTACGGTTATTTCTGCTCCAAATGCTCCAAAGAGAGCTATTCTCCATCTAAAAGACAAGCTTCTGGTTATTTTTTGGAACGTATAAAGATATACATATTTTCAGACTACATAAGAATTTGGGAAAAAGAATATCTTTATCTCAACTGTCAGAAAATACAGGCATATCTGACCCCGAAATGAGGCCGGCAAATGTGGTAAGAAAATGCGGCTGTCACCAGAGTAAGACCTATCCCTGTGTTTACAAATGTCAGTATAGGCAAGACAATAGCAAAAATACAACCCTTTTTCACAAATACATTTACACATTTTTAAATATGTATAGAGGAAAGTATGAATGTTTTGGTGAAAATGGTTTGTAACTTTGCTATTGTCTTGCCAATACTGTCTGTGTAAACGCCTAGTAAGAAACCAAATCGAACATATAGCTACAGCATGTTTTTTTACTTTAATTGCTTTTCGAAAACAGACGAAATTAAAGGGTTATAGCCGTATTGGGGCCATTTCCAAACGTTCACAAGTTTATGTAGAATATGCTGCCAAAATATCTGAAATACTTTAAATTTGTGGCTACGGTATATATCTCTAAATTTCAAAAGTCTGTAAAATGCTTTTGCAACTGTCGTAAATATCTTCAAAAAAACTCTAGCATGGTATACGAATATATCTTGCTTCAAGTCGGAGAATACAGTCAGATATCTATATCTGTGTTGACCGTGAATATCGGCGTTGTTTGATTAACCCGCCATTGTTATGCTGCATGTCAAGTGAATGAATAATGAAAGTTATATAACAAAGCATGATATTAAAAGCCGAAGAGACAATGGATAAAGTTGGTTAAGATCGGTTGGTTAGTGGAACAAAAATGCTGTATTTTACCATCTGAGTTAGTGAGAGTAGCTCGTTTGCCCTTCATTTAGTTTTATTCTCCTCTAATACCTTTTATTCTCCTCTGAAGAGATCAATTGTAAATGTTGCTCTCTCATAGTATATAGCTTGCAAAACATAACTGCTCTTTAAGCCCTTCAAGATCTGTCGCAATTAGTAGAAGAAAATATGAACCAATATTATGATGCATTTAGATCCACCTTCTAGATTATGTCAGATATGTATACATACGAATATCTCATAGCGTCTGTGAAGTAAAACAAATGCATAAAATGTTGTATTTTAGTTTCAATTTTTTCACTATTTCGAAAAAGTTTAGTCCAGTATGGTCAGGATAGTTAAACCACCTCTTCTACCAAAGAAATTGTTTTACTGTAAAACCCCAAGAATTTTTTTTCATTGCAACACCGCTATTCCCAAAGAATTCTTCACGGTGATCATTACGAAAAAACCGCTAAAATTCCAAACATAATTATTACACCTTTACAAGGTTTCCACTTTTTTTGTGTGATTAACCCGAAATGACCCCTAGGCTTTTTTCATAGGCAACAATTTTATATGGCATTACATTTAAATTATGTTACAGCTGTGGTTATTGGTTTTTTGGTAAAAATTTCTTTCAAAATAGCCAACATTCGAAAACAATGATAATAAATAACACAATAATTATTTTATTTCAATTGACTAGTACAACAATAACAACAAGACACATGAAAAACAGAGACTACAAAAAACCATTAACGCTTTTTGTTTCATTCAGCTAATAAGCAATGTTCAAGTCTTTCAAATTAGTGTCGGTAAAAATCAATCAAAACCAAAAGACAAAAAAAAAAACAACAGACTCTAGGTGACCCAAAGACAAGAATTAGATAAAAACAACAACACCAAACAGCCCAAATGTTAAGGTATTTTAAAGAGATCAACAAGCGTAACCAAAGAAAAATTTTATAAACGAAACAAAACATTTAAAAAAATCAATATAGGGATTTTTTGTTGTTTACAAAATTATTAAAATTTTAAAGAGAAGTTACTCTGCGCACCACCCTTCACCCTTCCAACCATTCCCTGCACTTTGGCAAAACTAAAGTACAAAGTTATGTTAGGCCCATAACAAATTTATAAAAAAATTCGAAAAAAAGAGCAGAAGAGAGGAGGGATAAGGAGTTGAATAACAAGATCCAATCGTCGTCGCATAACCCAAGAAGAAACGATAACAAGAGGAAGAAAGAAAAACAAAATTGAAAGTGTAATGATTGATGATGTTGTTAACGACTTTTAAGATACCACAAAACGTTGTGAGGTTTTTTTTAATGATTGTTTATTTTTTCGAAACGGAGAGAAAAGAGGAGTTGGAACAGAAAATTGTATGAATTCGTTTCACTTGGCCAGAGCCTATGGGGTATTTAAATACATATCCGGCACAAGTTGTTTATGATTTTTAAGGGTCCAGTATAGTCGAAGTTAAGTCATTACGGCAAAAGGTGGACTGATGTTTTTTTAAAATGCATTTGATCCATACGTTCGTAATGGTTATAATATTTGAAAGTAACAGAAATTTCATACACAGTTATGTACTCATGTAAAAATAGTCCTACAGTGGAAGAAGACAGTTCATTTTCATTATTTTCAAAACTGCCAGAATCCTGCACTAAGGACTGCAACAGTGTGCATCCTCATGACACACGTGGACTATCTTCATGAGCCCACGAAGGTTTTAGCGGTGCATCAGCATAACAACATATTGTCGATGCATTATCTGCTTGGGCGTTATTACCTGAGCATCCCTGAAACAATATAAGGAATATGCTTTCGACACAAAGCAGGCCAGGAGAGATCTTCATGAGGTGGAAAAGTTTAAACGTGAATATTTAAATAAACGACCCTGTCTGGCAGGCTTGAATAGCATTAACGCTGATGTATGTGATTGACGTACTCGGAGACCCTTTCCCTTCATGGCAGCAGAAAAACGCCAGCTGTCAAGCCAAAGAAAAGGGGTTTTCACTGAATTAAGAACCGGCCTGTGCAGTCGCCTTAATTCATATCGTTCCCGATTAACGAGCAAGGTACCCAACACTTGCCCTTACGCAGCCAGTCTTGGTAACAGAATTATTGAATCTTAACGCACATAAATATGAAACAGATAACTGAATACGAAATTTGGACACAACAACAACACGATAATTTACGACGTGAGTATATCAAGTTGCTGGAAGTTACATACATATAGGATATATCATTCGATAACCCCAGGATACACCATTTCGTCGAACTTCTATATGTTCGCTTAAATTCGGTTGAAAGACCGTTAAAAATAGGTTTGATTATCTCATCGATGGTATTTCATGTGATCCTGTATATTTTTTTCGTGTTCAAGTCCGTACTTCTGAGATAAGGACATTGAAGCTCCAAAAGATCCTATTAAAATGGCTGGTGGGCACGATATAAATTGTATCAATTAAATTCTTAGAGTATCTATATACATCACAAAACTTCAACTGCTGAGGCCGCTTGTCATATACCTGCAGGTTTAATACCCAAAGTGAGACCAAGTTTTCCAGCGGAGGCGACGTAATTAACAAATGAGCGTGATGAGCTTCGCATAGCAATCCTAATAACCCTAGATTAAGGTAGCTGACACTGGAAGTTAACAGTTTGGTCGGTGAATATAAACGGAGCACGTGGTCAAGTCATCTAAAGAGTTGCAACATTTGAACCGGAATAAGTGAATTGCGGACAACGGTTAAGTTACCCTGGAAAGAAGGAAGATAGGGCCTCAGTCACGTTTGGCACCGTTAAGCTGATTGATCCGCAGATATGTCAATCGACAGTTTGTCCAGCACCCCGGGAGTGACAGGGCGAAAAGAAGGGTTCTACGTCTCATTTTTTTCTGCCTACCACCACAATTTACAATGGATGATGTTGCGAATCATGTATATCAGGAACGCTAATCATCCAAAGGGATGGGTCCTGATGGAATCTCCATAGAACTTTTGAAACAGCTGCATGTTCTGGGAGTCGATTATCTTCCTAAAGTTCTCAACGTGTCACTAGCCACCCACATCGCTCCCAAAAGTCCGGAAAAATGGGCAGGGTGGCCCCGCTACAGAAGCCAGGCCCGTAGCAAAGACCCTTGAGGCTTTAGTCCTCCACCGCGTCAGAAACAGCTATCCCGTTGCCAATCATCAGCATGGGTTCCATAAGCAGCACAGCATGAATGAATCACCCAAAGTATTGGGCCCGGATGGAATATTCATGGTAATGCTAAAGCAGCTGAACGTGTCGGGAGTCGAGTATCTCACTCAACCTGTCTGTAGCCACCCACATTATTAGTCGAGGACTCAACCAGAGCAAGCCGTATGAAATAACAGTGATGGTGGCGCTTGACCTTTGTTACTGTCAAGCACTCCAAGCTGTTTGAGGACATCGAGCAGACAACCCTCCGACCTAGTTTGAAAGCTTCAATAATCAACAATATCTGTTTACGCCAGTTGTACGTGGAATTTAAGAAGAAGAAGTGTAAGCCCCCTAGAGAAAAACAGGGAGTTCCGCACGGTGGGGTAATGTCTCTGGAACTGTTTAACCTCTCCTTTATTCCGCCCCTCCATATGACATTGATATCATAACGTATGCGGAGATGAATATGCACTAAATCTACGGCCACTCTGTTCATTGCATAGGTGACTGCATATGTGAAAATGTCATGGCCGAACATGCATTCCGACCACAAACTACCCCAAAAATTTTAGAGGTTACATTTGACAGCATGTTTATGTCGTCCGCTCATGCCACAGCTACCTGTGACAAGCTGAGATGTAGGAACAATGATCTAAAGCAGCTTGCCTGGAGCACCACCTACAACGCAATAAGTCGGAATGTGGTAAGATACACGGCGAAAGTGTGGTCCGCGACGTGATTAAAAAATATTCAAATGTGTCGGAATGCCACCCGGAGTCCCTGAGCAAGTCTTCAGTGAAACATCTATATGACCAGGCAAAGATGCTTCCTGTACAGCAAACCGAGATGTGGGTATAAAAACCCCGCCCTGTGTAACAATTGTCTACGATACTTACGCTACAAACCCCATGATGCACAGTGGTTCAGAATCGTTTTTTCATGGTCAAAACTATGCAATTGTTGAACAGATAGAAATATTTTTTGTACCGCAGATAACATTATCTGTTTTCCTATGCATCAAAAACGATCAAATTCGGTTTAGTAGTTACAGATGAATTCAGGGTCTAAGTTAAAATTTTGAGTTTTTTCATACGTGATGAAAGATACCAAGGAACGGTCCTGACCGGCTTTAACATGGCAAAGTCCAGGATTTATCTTGGTCCCTCTATCATCTCAAGTGGACACTGACCTCCCCGTGGTGTCACCTGGGGTAGCTGCCTTTAACACCCGTTAAAGGTAGTGAGCTAAAATGTGCCGCTCGTTCACCCATAAGAACGTTAAAAACTTGGGTTTGGGCGCAGGGATAGTAACACTCCCCTATGAAAAAACAAAAGAAAAAAACAAACCTCTCTAAAGTTGACGACCCCCGCAAACGTTTTAAGGACCATGATCTGCGAATCTGCACATGGAATGTTCGCACTCTTTATAGAGAAGGTGCAGTTTACTCATTGGCAGATGTACTGTAAAAGTACAAGACCGTCATTACTGCCATACAGGAAATACGATGGAATGGGAAAGGCGTCACAACAACGCCTAAAGGTGACGCACTGTATTATAGCTGCCATGACATAAAGCATGAGTTTGGTTGCGGATTTGTAGTTGGTCGGAGATTAAAACACCTGGTCTCTAGCTTCACACCAGTGAATGGAAAACTTGCTACAATTCGAATAAAAGCAAAATTCTTCAACATCAGCTTTATTTGCGCTAATGCGCCCACTGAAGACAAGGACGAACTGACCAAAGATATATTTTATGAGCGCTTAGAAGAAACATATGACCGTTGTCCTGCCCATGACATTAAAAATATTCTAGGCGATTTTAATGCCAACATTGGAAAGGAAAATATCTTTGGTCCAACAGTTGGAAAATTCAGTCTCCACAGTGAAACATCTGACAATGGTATGAGGCTGATAGACTTCGCAGCGGCAAAAAACATGGTAGTTAGCAGCACCAGATTTCAACATCTCGACATCCAGAAGCGCACCTGGCTGTCTCCAGACCAGAAAAAAAGAAATCAAATTGATCACGTTGTGATAGATGGAAGACATTCATCGAGCGTGTTGGATGTGCGTTCGTTCCGAGGAGCAAACATTGACTCGGACCACTACCTTGTTGCAGCAACGGACCGCACCTGGTTAAACATAGCAAACAAAGTACGATCAAACACAACACGAAAGTTAGACATCGGTAAGCTGCAATTACAACAGATAGCCACAGCATATTCCACTCAACTAGCCCAATTGCTTAATCAAAACACTCCTCATCCCGATAACATATCAGCGCAATGGCAAAGTATTGCCCACTCCATGCAAACAGCCGCAAGCAGACTAGCAAGTTAATTTGGTTACTGATACAGATAGTGTGCTCATGATATGGAAAGAACATTTTTCAAAACTGTTGGTATCCAATAGCTGCGAAGATGGCATTGAATGTATACCGCCCAGCCAAGATGAGGTAAAGACAGCAATAAATCGGCTGAAGAATAATAAGGCAGCAGGAGCCGATGGCTTACCAGCCAAGCTGTTCAAAACCGGAGGCGACACGCTGATAAGTTGTATTCATCAGCTAGTAAGCACCATCTGGCAGGAAGAACGAGTATCCGATGATTGGAACCTGAGTATCCTGTGCCCAGTCCACAAGAAGAGAGATAAGACTGTATGCTCTAACTATAGGGGCATAAGTCTACTCCTTATTGCCTACAAGATCGTGCCAGGGATATTGTGCGAACGACTATAGGCTTTCGTCAACGAGATAACTGGACCATACCAATGCGGCTTTAGACCTTGCAAGTCAACCATTGACCAGATATTTACCCTGCGGCAAATCCTGGAAAAGACCCAAGAGATGCAGATCGACACCTACCACCTTTTTATCGATTATAAAGCAGCCTTCGACAGCCCGCTGCATTCAAAGGTATTCCAAGCCATGTCAGAATTTGATATCCCCGCAAAGCTCATCCGGCTTTGTAAAATGACTTTAACTGACATGAGGTCCTCAGTTAAAATTGGAAAGAACCTCTCCGAAGAGTTTAGTACCAAAAGAGGTTTCAGACAAGGAGACAGCCTTTCGTGTGATCTTTTCAACATCCTGCTAGAAAAGGTTATACGAAAGGCAAACGTCAAAAGAAGTGGCACAATCTAGACCAATAGCCACATGTTACTTGCTTATGCTGATGATATTCGTATCGACATCATGGGACGATCAGTAAAATAAGTAACTGATACCTTTATGAAGGTCGAAGTAGAATCTGCTAAAGTGGGTCTGGCGGTAAACCGTGAGAAGACAAAATTAATGGTGTCGACGCGCAATGCGTCCATTGAGCTCGGATCATCTGTGGAAGTTGGTTCCTATAATTTTGAGGTAGTAAAAGACTACGTCCACCTCGGCACCTCCGTAAACACAAAAAACGACATCAGTTGTGAAATAAAAAGACGAATTGTATTGGCCAACAGATGCTACTTTGGTTTAAGTTTAACAGATGCTACTTTGGTTTAAGTAAGCAGTTTAAAAGCAAAGCCACATCTCGTCAAACAAAAATAACGCTCTACAAAACACTGATACTACCCGTGCTGATGTATGGCTTCGAAGCCTGGGTACTTGTGCAAGCAGACAAGGCAGTGCTTGGTGTGTTTGAGAGAAAAATTCTTCGAAAAATGCTATACAACGGCAACAATATAGTTAAACGTATCGAGATGCAGCGATTGCGTTGGCCAAGCCATATCATAAGAATGAGCGAAGATGAACCCGCTAAAAAGGCGTATAAATACGGACCGCTTGGCGGTGCACGCAGAATTGGCAGGCCAAGGAATAGATGGCGCAAACAAGTGGATGAAGTGATGAAAAGGCACGGTATTCCAGGATGCGAAGCAACAAATAGAGAGAAATGGAGATCTTTTCTTAGTTCGGCCTATGGAACAAGTGTTCTGTAATGGGCCAGCTAAGTAAGTAAGTTTTTCCCAAAATTGGGGGAAAAATTATCGCTTTTAGGAGCACGCCACGCCCACATCTTTCAATATTTTCACCTAAGTTTTTTGTTTCTTTAGTTTCAATATTTTTACTATCGAATCCCACATAGAAACTAACAATCGATTAAGACAAACAATTTGGGTTTTGGGGAGGAAAATCGAATCCTGAACCATTGTGCGATGTAAACTTCCAAAACGTCTTTCCTCACCTACAAAAATTATATTTCTTTTTGGAATTAGGGATCTGGGCATAGGACATACAGGTCGACCATCCCTGCCATTGGTTTTGTTATGGTCATAGGCTGTGGATGTTTTGTTGTCAACAAAGCCGATTATTTGTTTCAATCTGAGCTGGAACAATTTTGTTTGATTTTCCCAAGCAATATTCACCACAGTTGGGGAATGCCATATGTATATTGAGCAACAAATTGTTGCCAGCACCAATTACAGTTTCCACATATTTATATGGTCTGCCGTATGTACATATGTATTCTTTATAGTTTTCCAATGAAAAATCGCTTTGTTATTTCTTGTTTTGCAAAGAATTCTTAAGAATTTCAAACATCACTTGACCATGTTTTCCTTATGTTATTGGCTCTAGGAAAGCTACTTCGTCTTCTAATCAGTTAATTAAAGTCATCTTCTTTTGGATTTCTGACTAGAGGTTCCTTTTTTGTTTTTATATTCTAATGTCAAAAGAATGGTAACTGCTTTTAAAAATCTGGCTCTCTTGGTCATTAGTTGGCCAGTATTTTGGTGTATGTATGTGTGTGTGTGTTAACATGAAACTAATCATAATACGTGCATCTCAATTCACATGCGATTAATGCTTAAGTCAGCAAATGTATGCAACATTGTTGCAATTTACTTTCCAATGAGCAGCATAGAGATGCTGTTAGTATAGTTTTTCATGCTTTTGACTTACTAATCTGTCTTCCACCTAGCCAGCCAGTCAGCATGACAGCCACCACCACCACCACCTTGAACACCCAGAATCCATTTCTAAATACAAATTACATTTTGCCTCTTAGGTATGTCACTGTATGTCTTTTTGTCGTAATATGTTATTTACATGTAACTTTCATATAAATTACGATTCCTGTCTGTCTGCCATCACAAAAAAAAAAAACAACAGAGGGAAAAAGAAATAAATTCTTGATGGTGTGGTGAATCAACTAACATATCCAGCTACAATGTTAAGGACCCACGCTATTTATGGTGACACAGTTTCAAGGCTAAGATATATTGCATACACACATACATACATACGAAATTATTTTTGTGGAGTCATCTTATGAAATGTAAGCGTTTTTTGTTTAGTGCAAAGGAGTAGAGTGAAAGGTGATGAAACATTGTATTAAGAAGGTTAGAATTTTGAATTGTATTAACAAACCTATATATATATTTGCTGGACTCCATAAAAGCAATCATTTATTTTTGAAAACCAAAATTAAATCTTTATACTACTATAAAACTATACCTCCCAAACATCCCTAGTTTGGCAAGGAGAGATTTCTGCTGTATCAATTAGCACAGTCCGATTAATAGAGTTGGGCAAATCTAATTCTAAATAGTTCCGACACCGATACAATTTTCGTTTTTCTTTCTTTTTAAATACTTCCCGGACCGATATAATTAAATACATCATTTAATTCAACGTGCTTTTGTGTTTTTCATTCATTTTTATAGACCTGATTTTCGGAGTTGATACACAAAAAATTTCGTTTTTCTTTTTGGTGGAGGAGCTATGTAGTTCCGGTACACCCAAATCTACTTATTAATATCAGCGAGTCGAAATGACAAATCAGAAGAAATCACTAGCATAAAAATTTTACATGGCTGAAATGCTCAAAAAATTTTGCCTACATTATTATGAGGAGTTCCGCCAACGCTGTAAAATTTGATGTGATTACTGGGAATCGAAACTGGTAATCTTTTTTTAGTCACGGTGGCATTCTCTGTATGAACTTGGGATGACAAGGAAAAATATTATTTAACATATATGTATGTTTAACTTATAATATACTTCCCACAATGAATTTTCGTCTATCCACTAGCAACATCTAATATGATTGATGATCCGCTTAAACAACAGTGCGCAAGGTCAAAAGAGTTCGACTCGAAAGAGATATAATTAGAAATAGCACAACAAGTAATAAAGGCTACAATATGAAAGGGCTGACTTGTGGTACACTACCCTACACTGTTCAGAAGCTTTTCAAGGATCAAAATTCCTTTTTAAAGACGTAGGGAGACGTTTTTAACCACTGGGAATCACGAATACCGAATACCAAATGACATCCGCTCTTGCCAAAAATTTAATTAAAAACTTGGAATTGGTGCACAGTGATTCAGATTCGTTTTTTCCTGGTAAAAACTGTAACTTTTGATCGGATAGAGATATTTTTATAATTTTTTGTACGATAGATAACATAATCAGCTCTCCGATTCATTAAAAACAAACGAATTCGGTCTAGTAGTTGCAGAGTAATTCAGGTCAAAGTTAAAAATTTGAGTTGTTTTGTTTCATATTTTGCATCAAAATATGAGTGGTTTTACGTTTTTGATATGTTTTTAAACATTTTTTTAAATTAATTTTTTTTTCCAAAATTAAAAAATGATTACTTCTTCAGTTTCCATAAAATTCATATAAATCCTATAAAAACTAATAAAAAATGTCCATTTGTTAAAAAAACTTTAATTTATATGGTAAACGGTAGGGAAAAACACACATTTTTACCCATATAATTTCAAAAGAATTTAAAAAGGGTCCCCCAAAAATATTTTTAAAAATTCACGCTTGTTTGGTCTGATGGGCCCTCGAAAAATATTTTATAAAATCCACGCCTGTTTGGTCTGATGGGCCCTCGAAAAATATTTTATAAAATCCACGCCTGTTTGGTCTGATGGGCCCTCGAAAAATATTTTATAAAATCCACGCCTGTTTGGTCTGATGGGCCCTCCAAAAATATTTTTAAAAATCCACGCTTGTTTGATCTGTTGGGCCTCCAAAAATATTTTTAAAAATCCACGGTTGTTTGGTATGTTATGGCCTCTAAAAAATATTTTTAAAAATCCACGGTTGTTTGGTACTTTTGGGGCTACCACCAATATTTTTAAAAATCCACGGTTGTTTGGTACTTTTGGGGCTACCACCAATATTTTTAAAAATCCAAGCTTGTTTGGTCTGATGAGCTCTTCAAAAATATATAAAAAAATGCATGCATCCACGCTTGTTTGGTCCGATGGGCCCTCCAAAAATATGTTTAAAAACCCACGCTTGCTTGGTCTGATGGGCCCTCTAAAAATATTTTTAAAAACCCTCGCTTGCTTGGTCTTATGGGCCCTCTAAAATATTTTAAAAAAATCCACGCTTGTTTGGTCTGTTGGGGCCTCCAAATATATTTTTAAAAATCTACGGTTGTTTGATATTTTGGGACCTTCAACAATATTTTTAAAAATCCACGCTTGTTTGGTCTAAGGGACTCTTCAAAAATATTTGTAAAAATCCTCGACAAATATTTGTAAAAATCCGCGCTTGTTTGGTCTTATAGGCCCTCGAAAAATATTTGCGCTTGTTTGGTCTGAAGGGCCCACGAAAAATATTCTAACCTTGATAATTGTCAATTTTCCCATACCGAACTAGTTCATCTGGCAGACGGGTTAGGTTACGATGGAACTGGCCCGTTGTTCTATCCTACATGTGCATTGGTAATTTCCATTCAAATATTATGAAAACTGTAAAATAATTACGAAATTCCAACACGTCTCAACGTGTTCTTTTTTTAATATTACTTGGAAATTCCATCCAATATTCCACAAATCTTATATTCCATGTTCTTTATGCGTTTTCCTTATTGCGTAGGATTTAATTAAACTATTGCATTAGCGGTGAAATGTTCATTTTCTTATGCGGTAGGCTTTGAAATAACATCAAACCAAGACATATTTTCTAACAACACTGGGACCTTTATAAAATGAACAAAGCATTGCCACTGTGGTAAAATGGATGTCGCTACTACGGAAGTGGAAGGATGGAGCCTCTTCTGTTCCAGTCCTGACTAGTACAACACTCTGATATAGGAGTGAAAAATCTATCTTAAAGAAGAACTGCCGAAAGATGTTCCACTGTACCTCTTTCACAATGCCAAACTTGAATCAAATAAACTAGGTTTGATGAATATTAAAATGTTAAAATAACTGCAAATAGTCTTTGACTAAAGGTACTGCTAACATATTGCCTAAGCGGCTGAAGTTGCTGCAGCAGGAGCTGCATCAGCAGCAACTAGACAATCCATGCACACAGTCCATCCATGCACCATAGTGATTGAACTCAATCATTTTCAATGAAATGAAAATAACGAAAAAGATTCTGAATTTTACGCCAAAGAAGAAGAAAAAAACTAATAATGACAGACATGATGAAGCACACATTTACGCTTACTACCGGCATACGACGGCAGTAGCAGCAATAACATTAAACTGTATTAACGAAAAGCAAATGCAAATGTAGTTGTTTAGCAAACGCCCAACAACAACAACAAAATCAAGCTAAAATGGAACGTCAGCACTTGAGGAAGAAGAAAGTAACATATGCGTGTATTGCCACTACAGGCTGGCTGGCTGGATGGCTGGTTGCTCCTGTCTGCCCTCAAATGCTGTTGTTTCGTTACCTTCTTAGTTGACTGGCCGATCAAGAACACTTTTAGTTTTTTCTTATTTTCGTTCATTCTGTTCACTCGATTTCGCGTGTTTGTGTTGAAACTTGGCTCTTTAGCAAATTTCAAGTACAAGCAGCAAAAAAAAAATGGGAACGCACGAAGAAAATGACTAACTTGAAAAGCAGTGGCAGCCAAGCACTTCTTTACAAAAAAAAAATGGGCTCAAACACACAAAATATATTGGAAACTTCCTCAAAAAAAGAATATCATGAGGAAATATTTAGCTTTCCTTTGCAAAGCAACAAAAAAGGAAGGCAAAAAGGCGAGCAGCAACAGCAACAAAAACCAAAGGTATGCAAATGCAGTAGCCATCGCCTCGGGTTGTTGTTGCTTGATGAAGATAATGATGATGATGACGAAGAACTTGAACATACCAAGCACATGGATGCGGAATTATATTACAATTATTTTGCAACAACACAAAAACAACAACTATAACTAAAACATCACAACGAAGAATGTGCACGTTAGTTTACAAATCAGGAATCTGGTGAAGACGAACAAGAAAAAGAACGGAAAAATGTAAAGAGTCAGAAATTAAATTTCGTAATAACTAGACTGAAGACTTTAATGAATTTCTGAAATCGGTTTGTTTATAAAAGTAACACAAATGGGTCCTAGGATTTTTTTGTTGTTGTAACAGTGTTTCTTATTGTGTGTTTGTGTATTCGTTGTTCTGCTCAATCTGGCTCTGGGTCTATCTTCAGTTCCAGGAAAGTGGCTGGGGTGATGGGATGTAACCACCTATACAAATCTACTGTACTCATGTAAGAAGATTTGGCTGGGCAGGGCATGTGGGTACATGCCGCATGCTGGGCAGATATTTTGCACATTCGATCGATCTTTGCCCTATACGAATTTAGGTTACTGCAGTATCCCGAGAGTAGTTGAGCCGAAACTACTTGGTTTGTCGTGGCAGCTGACGCTCCTCAGCTGCGATAGATGGGGGTTGTACTCCTATGATTTTATTTACAATATATTTGTTTATGGCCTTAGCAACTGCGTCCGTGTTAATGTTATTTAAATCAACTTGATATGCCTGTTGATCTAGGGGTTATCTCCTGTATCGTTGGACCTCTTCTTATAGATCCTGGATATCCCCTTGATGTGCCTGGGTGTGTCGGGCCTACCCACCAGATAGTGATTGTGATGGCTCTCACGGTAACATCCGAACAAGTACAGCAACGAAAGCATATCATTGTGTTGCTGTCCTGGAAGAATCGTAACCTCCTCATATAGATGGTACACTGCATAGAGATTCCATCAGGGTCCAACGCTTTGGATGATTTTGCGTTCCTGATGGCATTCGCAACATCATTCATTGTAAACTGTGGAGGTTCATTTTCGGCAGGAAGAAATCTGTTGCGACGTAGTACTTTTCTCTTCGCCCTGTCACTCCCGTGGTGCTCGACAAATAGTTTTTTTTTACCTTAGTAAATTGATTCTCCAACCGACGTGGTTCAAGGCACCGTTACACAAGTTCTCCAAAATCAATTATAAAGAACCTATTTTCAACACTAATCCCGAAAAATGTTTCGAACATATAAGCACAGCTTGTAGGAAAATAGCCTAACTTTAGCTTTTCGAAAATGTATTGCCTTCATTTTTGCTTTCAATACAAATTACAAATTCAAAAATTCAAAGGAGTTTGGTACTTTCCTCTCATCATATTCATTTTCGAATCTGTATATAGAAACAACCCGTAAGTTTCATTATTTTCCAAAAAATATTTAAAGACTTAAGTAACAAACTCGATTTTAGTAGAATAGCAACATTGTTGGCAAAGGCCATTTGTAATGCGTCTGCAAACAGTTTGATACAGTTTTTCTGTTGCTTTTTGTTTTGATTATTGCATTTTGCATCTTGACAGCACCGCATAGATGACAACAACAGTTAATTTTTATTGATGGTGTTCACAGTCTGTGATTGATTGTTCTAGTTTTTCCACAAGACAAGACGAGACACTTGAAGATGATTGAAGCTCTGGCAGGCAAAGAGACAAGTGTGGAAAATGTGTTACACACACGCAGACAGACATAGAAATGTATATAGTGTGAAGGTAACCACTGAAGAAATCTTATTAAGTTATGACACTATATTATGTTAGTAACAGTTAACGACACTACTTTGTATCGGTAATATTACAATGTTTGCTTTGTTTACAAAAGCCTTAAAAGGTGAAGAAATACTAGCGACAGTTCCGATATAAGTTTAAAACTTCAGGACCAGCCCTATCTATGCCTATGTGCCAACCATATATTATACTCAGATATTATGACCGATAATCAAATAAATTGAATTGGGATAATCTAATAAATTGTCGGAGATTGTTCCAGATTTTAACACCTCCATGAATATAAACATCCCAGAAGGGAAAGGAACAAGACGATGATATGGGTCCTACTTTTTATCGCCGAGTCCGAACGACACATCTTGTAGCAATCCCACGGTGGGGTGTTCTTCGATACCAAATTGACCCGGAACCACACAAAACCCGTGTTCCGGGCAGCATATGTTTGTATTTGTATGCATCTCCGGATGCATTTGGTCCGTGTCATGGATGTGGTCAGTTGGATGTGCTCAGTTTGTCACATTCGCATCCACCACACTCAAACTTCGGTGAGATGCAATAAATGACGGGAAGGGAAGAAATTACTGAAGGGACTATGTTGCTGCATGCCCCCACTAAGTCGTAGTCATGATTAGAATACGCCACTTCCCGCAATCTATCGGCTCTAATGACCGATACATGGAATGTAGGGAGGTAGAATTAAGGTGTGGAACTGCTGAGGTATAGTTAATTAAGGTACACTCCAGGTTATATGTCCAACACTGTCCCGCTTATGGAGACTCATCACCGTCTCGGAAACGATCACAGGAATATAGTGCTGGCAGAGCAGACTTATAGCTCTATGTTTTGCACGGTCACTGAGGACGTCCCTTCTAGAATTAGCGCAGAGTGTCACAGTTCGCCAGGCATAACAATAATGTCGCCTGGTGTGACAAATAACATCACCTAGCAACCCGTCGTTTCTCTTGGGTCAGATCATCTCCCCATAATTGTCTAATTGGCCTAGTTTCAGAGAGTTACTAATTACCGCATTGGAGATCTGCCCAACCCTTCTGACTTTTGGGTGGCAGAAAGGCCGTTCCGAGGCATCATCATTGCTGCAGCCGCTCGTCATATAGCTGCTGGTCGACTACCCGAAGTTAGACCAAACTTCCCAGCGGGTCAGGGAACTGAGACTGGAAGTTAACAGATTGGTCGGAGAGCATAAGCGGAACAAGTGGTCGAATCATCTGCAGAGTTGCAAAATTGGTGCCGAAATAAGTGAATTGTGGGCAACGGTTAACTCACTTTCGAACTCTGGAAAGAAGGAAGTTAGGGCCTCAGTCAGCGACGTTACGCTGAATAATCCGAAGAAGTGCGCTAGTTATTTTAGTCGACAGTATGTCGAGCACCGCGGGAATAACAAGGCGAGGGAGAGATTACTACGTCCCAACTCTAAGAAATTTTTTGAGTTACCGACAAATAAATAAAATTTTAACGCAAAATTATGAAAGAAATGTTTAAATAAAAGTTGACAACACTCTTACAATCGGTAAAACTTTACGACTATTTTCTATACGTCGCTAACTTACCGAAAAACATCGATAATTACCGAAATTTTAATTTTACCGACAATTGTCGGTAACTAAAAAAATGAGTTAAAGAATCGCACTACATGTCTCTTCCTGCCAGAGAGGAGCCACCACAATTCACAACAAATGATGTTGCGAATGTCATCAGGAACGCCAAATCGTCCAAATTGTTGGGCCCTGATGGAATCTCCATGGTAATGCTGTAACAGCTGGATTACCCGGGAGTCACGGATGTCACTAAAGTTCTCAACCCGTCGCTATCCACTCAGTTCGTTCCGGAAGTCTGGAAAATAGGCAAGGTGTTCCGCTACTGAAGTCAGGCCAGAATGCTAGCAAAGGTTAATCGTACAAACCGATTTCGCTTTTGTTGACCCTTGAGGCTTTAATCCTTCGCATATAGCTATCCAGTTGCAGATCATCAGCAGAATTTTGTAGGCACTACAGCACTACTAAAGAACTGCACGCTATTTCCACACGTATTAGTCGAGGTATCAACCAGAGCAAGCCGTGTGATAGAACAGTGATGGTAGCGCTTGACTTGTCAAAAACCGTTGATACTGGCAAGCAATCCACGCTGTTTGAGGTCATCTAGCAGACAACCCTCCAACCAAGTTTGAAACGTTGGATAATCGATTATATCGGGTGGGGTGATATCTCCGGAACTATTTAACTTCTACTTTTCCTGTATTCCGCCCTCTCCAGACTGCGTTGAGATCGTAACGTATGCGGATGATTGTACGATCTTGGCGTCAGGTATGCCAAAATCCGCCATTAAATCGACGGCCACAATGTTTAATACATGGTGCAGGGCGAACAGAAGTGCTTTTCCTTCGATTGCGAACTATTCCAGCCGTGGAGGAACCTCCACAAAAAGATGATGTTGGTGATGTTATCCGAGGTGCAAAATCATTCAAAGAGCTTGGACCTGACGGAATTTCAATGGTGATGCTAAAACAGCTGGATGAGCCGGGAGTCGAGTTTTAAGTAAGGTTCTATACCTATCGCTAGCCACCCTAATAATTCCCGGAGCCAGGCTAGGATGTCAGCAAAGGCGAATCATACAGGCCGATCTGACTTCTATCACCAGTAGCAACGTACTCGAAGCGTTACCCCTCTCCAGTATCAGAGCGTGCTATCCAGTTACGAATTATCAACATGAGTTCCGGAAGCAGAATAATACCACAACAGCACTGCACGCCATTTCCAAATATATTAGCCGATAACTCAATCAGCACAATTCCTCACACGAACAGTAATGGTAGCATTGGATCTGATCAACAATTTTGATACGGTCAGCCAAGCTAGGCTGTTCGAGGATATCGAGAATACTACCCTTCGGACTTGTCTGGAACTTCAGAAACAAGAAGGTTGATATTTCCGGAACTGTTTAACCTCTACCTTTCTGCAGTTCCACGTCCTGATGTTATTACGTTATTACGCTCATGGCGTCAGGTCCCACCGTTGACAGCATTTGTGACAGCCTAAACCCCTATCTCATTTATCTGGTTGAATTCTTCCACTCGAGGATTTTTAAAATATCCACCACTAAGTCAACAGGCACACTATTCACCACATGGACGGCGTAAATAAAACTTCCACTGAATGTGCTGGCCGACGGTTTCATAATTCCGAACTATCCCAAAGTCTATCTTGGATAAGATGAGAAACAAGAACAAGGTCCTCATATCCCTAGCCGGCAGCACTTGGAGTGCAGATAAAGAAACCTTTCGCGTTACGTCGTGGTAAGCTATACGGTTCCAGTGTGGTCCGCGAATATAAGAACAACGCGATGGACAAATATTCAAACCAGTCAGAAGGCCGCCTTAAGAACTGCAAGAGGGTGCCTTCTCATGTCTCAGTTAATCATTTACATGAGGAGGTAAAGATTTTTCCAGTACAGCAACACAATTACATCTTTTCGTTGCAGTACTTGCTCGGGTGTTATCGGTAGAGCCATCCTAACAACAGACGCCGTCGGGCTCCGCGAAAAATGGCCTCAGGGAATATGGCCGCAAAAGGCCTTGTGAAAAATGGACCCAAATTTATGTTGAAACTGTGTAATGAATTTTGACCCCAATATAACTCGAACAATTCTGCCCTAAAATAATGCAATCTTGCCCCTACAATAAAATGAAAAATTGACCCAAATTTGGGGTAATTTTGTCATATGAAGTTTTACCCCAAAATATATGTAATTTCGCCCCAAAAATTGTATAATTCGCGATTTTTTAAGTTTCCTTAGTGGCTTCTTTAATTTATTAATCATACAATATTCCCACGCTTAGTTATTTCACATTAAAACAGATTTTTTATAAACTGTTTGAAATCGATTTTTATTTGTAATACTTGCGATGGAGCACTGATAAGACTGTTTAAAAAATCGCGCGATTTTTAAAACAATCTCACCAATGCTTCTTCACAAGTATTACAAATAAAAATCGATTTCAAACAGTTCTCTGTATTTCTTATAATATTTCAGTTATCTTATAAACTTACTAACATCTAATGCTCTCCATTACGCACTCTATAGTTTTTCTTTATACCCTCAGCCTTTAGGCCTTTAGGCACTTTCATACGTGCAAAATGTGCCTCATCGAAATAATGGTTTTAGACCACAAGTATGTTTGGACGAAATGTGTTTCAGACCATTTGGAGTCGATTTAGCAATGTCCGTCCGTCTGTCTGTCTGGTTGGCTGGTGCGCACGATAACTCTCAAACGGATGAGCCGATTTGGTCCAAAATTTGGCCTTAGTAATATTTTGCCCAAACTTAGTTTAAGTTCGAAGATAAGCCATATCGGTCCACTCCTTCAGGTACTTCCCCCACAAAATTTCAAAAATGTTCGATTTGGTCCATACTTTACACCAGATATAGATCAGGTTCAAATATGGACTATATTTGTCCACTTCATCCAGTACCTCCCAAACAAAATTTCGGATAAGTTAACTTTAAGACCTGCTATCGAATCAATTTGATTTTTGTTGAAGTAACTTGCATTCGCTGCCTCAATTACGAAGGTAGAAGTTTTTTCAGGGGCAAATCCACAGTTCTTGAGCAAACAGCCCGAAGGGTGTAGATCCACTTCCATAATGGTCAATGTCGATCCATTCCTTTAAGTATTTCCTCTGCAAATCTTTTGCTCTTTAATCCTAATCAACATTTTTTTCGTTTCATACGCCCAAAATTTTTAAAACCCTCTAAATACATACGTTTTTTTTGAAAAAAAAAATTGTTTCAATATACACAGGCTGAGGGTATATCTCTCTCGGCCAAGCCGACTGATACTTTTTTACTTGTTTTCATACCGTTTCCCATATAAATTTTGGCTTTTTTTACGCAAATGGACATTTTTTAATATATGAGTTTTAAAATTTATAAAAACCAAAGGAATGTTCTTTTTTTAATTTTGGAAAAAATGTTTTCAAAATGTTTAAAACAAAATCCAATTCTTTTTTTATAATTTTAAAGAATTTGCTTTTTAGGGCGCATGCCCTTATTTGTGAGATTTTTTAATTAATTTAATTAATCGAGCTATATGACCTAAGGAGATTATATTGAAAAAATAATACCTAGCGAAGATATTTTTCAATATAATTTCGATTAATAAATATATATTTTTAATTTTTTTATTTTTATACTTTGCTTATTGTTTATTTGGTTAGATGGTGCCTCAAAAAATAATCTTTAAAATTCACGCCTCCTTGGTAAAATGGTGCCTCAAAAATTATTCTTTAAAATTCGCGCCTCCCTGGTTAGATGGTGCCTCAAAAAGTATTCTTTAAAATCCACGGCTCTTTGAATAGATGGTGCCTTAAAAATATTCTTTAAAATTCACGGCTCTTTGGTTAGATGGTGCCTTAAAAAATATTTTTTAAAATCCACGACTCTTTCTTTAGATGGTGCCTCTAAAAATATTCTTTAAAATCCACGCCTCTTTGGTTAAATGGTGCCTCAAAAATATTCTTTAAAATTCACGCCACTTTGGTTAGATGGTACCTCAAAAAAATTCTTTAAAATCCACGGCTCTTCGATTAGATGTTACCTCAAAAAAATATATAATAATAAAATATTCTTTAAAATTCGCGCCCCATAGATGATGCCTAAAAAAATATTCTTTAAAATCCACGCCTCTTTGGTTAGATGGTGCCTCAAAAAATATTCTTTAAAATTCACGACTCTTTGGTTAGATGGTGCCTCAAAAAATATTCTTTAAAATCCACGCCTCTTTGGTTAGATGGTGCCTCAAAAAATATTCTTTAAAATTCACGACTCTTTGGTTAGATGGTGCCTCAAAAAATATTCTTTAAAATCCACGCCTGTTTGGTTAAATGGTGTCTCAAAAAATTCTTAAAAATTAACAGCTCTTTCTTTAGATGATGCCTCAAAAAATATTCTTTAAAATTCACGCCTCTTTGGTTAGATGGTGGCTCAAACCTTTTTTAAATAGTTAGAACATATTGAAAACTCAAAAACACTAATATTTTGATGCAAAATATGAAAAGAACTAAAATGCTTAACTTCCTCTGCAACTATTAGACCGAATTCGAATGTAAACTGTTATGTGTCGAACAAAAAAATATGAAAATATCTCTATCCGTTCAAAAGTTACAGAGTTTTGACCAGGAAAAAAATATTCTGAACCACTGTGCAGCACAGGCCCGCACGAGACACTTCACCTCTTCAGCTGCCCTAATAAACCAAACTTACAAATGTATCATATACTGTAAAAACAATAAATTTTTTCTTGTTTTGTTTTCCCCAAAAAGATCGATTAATAGTTAATTTGTATAGTTTTGATTGTTGTTGCGGTTGTTGCTATACCAACAACCTCATCAGTCATTCTGAAGGAGGGAACTAAAAAAAATCAATTGCAACTTTGTGAATAACTTTTTGTAAAGATCCATTTTTACAAAGCATTGCTTGGCTGGCCAGTCATGCGTAAATATCTATGTATGTATATTAGGGTTATGACTATTTTACAACCTCGTATCATTCAATAATAACCCAGCAAAATGTTCGATGCCAAAGATGCCATTCAATCATGGGTGAAAGTGATCTGGCATGTCATCTTTTTAGCATCTTCATCGATGAATTTTATATGAGCGTGGACCCCAAAAGATGCTATTCATTTTTGGATCCAAATCATGTCATTTACACTAATGCTTTGACATGTGATTTTCACCAATGCTTTGGCATGTCATTTCCACCAATGCTTTGACATGTCATTTTCACCAACCCTTTCCATTACGACGAAAGTTTAAACAACTTTGGTTGTGATTTCGAGTCTCCGACATCATCAAGCCTATTGTAAATAATTAATCTTATATATTTAGAAAAATGTGTATCAATAAAAACACAAAATTCATCTATACTGGATCGATGGAATGGGTTCATATGCTGATGAAAAGATCGGATCTTTCACGACTTCCTTTGCGAGGGTTCAAATGCTGATGAAAAGATCGGATCTTTCACGACTTCCTTTGCATTGGTTCAAATGCTAATGAAAAGATCGGATCTTTCACGACTTCGTTTGAACCAATGCAAAGGATGCCATAAAATCACGTCATCGCAACAAATTTTGCTGGGAAGCAGAAGGTCATTACGGAAATAATTTTTAGATAATTTTTCCTTTCATTTCATAGTATCTAAAAAAAATCAAAGTGGTTTGTGCGGAACCGTTTTTTTAATAAAATGGAATGGATGTTATTTTAGGCATTAATATATATCGTCGGTGTCATGCTTAAGTGTTCCATACGCCATTTGCCTGTTTTGAGATAATCGCATTTTAATGTTTTGCGTCAAAACTGTGTGGAGCTGGCTAAAGCAAATATTTATATTTTTGACTTAAAATATTAATAATAGTATAAAGAACATATTTGCAAATATTTAGAGGAATATGTATTGGAATATAAAAGTTATAGAGATTTTTAAAAAAAAAAAAGAATTTTTGTCGATTTGTTCCATATCCGCACTTATGACACAAATGTGAAATATTGTAAATCACATGGAACAAAGTGGCAAAATCGAAAATTAAAATTCTGATTTTTGAAATGTGTTTTTAAACTTGTAAGTTTTTAAAATATTAATTTCATAACTGAAAAAAGTTTATGTTTTCCCGTCGAGGTGTAGATATCTCGGAAACTAGAGCAGATAGGAGAAAGCTGACTAGAAATTCAGAAAGAGCGTACCGGAAAACCCTAGAAACCACATGTATCTCAAAAAGTCAAAAATGGCGTATGGAACACTTAAGCATGACACCGACGATATGTATTTTCATTCATTCTCACTACAGGAACTCATTTTTGTGAGAAAAAAGTAATAAAATCATAATCCTAATGTGTGGTATACATTGTGTGTGTAGTTGGCGGTCATTGCATGCAGTAAGTTTCCCTTTCATGGCAAAATCTGATAGAATATCAATAACATTGGCAGATTCTTTTTCTTTTTACTGGATTTAATATCCCGTTGAGTAGGAAAATAACTAACCATTAATTATGTGCGAGTGGCAACTTTGTTGCAGTTTGTGGGATTCCAAGGCATTGAATTCTCAATTTTTTTATTCATTTTTTTTTGTTTTGGGAAATGATTTGAACTATGATGAACCTAAATTAGATGAATGTAATTTGTAAATATGTAGTATTTTGCTTTCAAACACTTGTTTATTTTTTTTTTTTTTTAATTTAAAAACCCAGACACCCTGAATGTTATTTTTATATGTCTCGTCACCTGTGAAATCTGAGCATGAACATTGTTTAGCTTTTTATTTCTAGGTGATGATGTCTGTGAATTGTTGTTTAAGAAGACCTTAATAGAGTAGAAACAATAACAACAAAAAAACCAAAACATGTCTGTAACAGTTGGTGTTGCTGTTGTTACATTTTTTTTTGTTTTATTGTCATTATTGTTTTGCATAGAAAACCTAATCCACTTCACTCTAAATATAGCAAGAGGAGTAAAAAATTTAATACGGCAAAAATATTAAAATACTAACAACAACAACTGTGTGTACGAATATGTCTAAAGTGCTGATGTTGTTGGCCCCATAGACATATCATAAGTTCACCTTCTAAAATTACTAGCATTACAAAAATTTCAGCAAACATAGAAATAAATAAAAACACAGACATTTGCACACACACACACGAATTCGAAATAACCAGCAACCCCAGAGAGCAGCAGAGCAACAATCAACAACACCAAAACAGCATCAACAAGACCCAGATGGAGAAGAAGAAAAAAAAAAACAACAGCGGCAAACAAAACAACATTGGAGCCCAACGTGAAAACATGTTCACAAAACTCACCACACTTGTTGATGCTGTTGGTCACATATGAACTCTCCGAGAGCATATGGAGGTACCAATACCCATGACCAGTGTAGCTCCGAGCGCCAGCAAAGTTATTTTGGATTCTCCGGAGAGCTGTAAACCAAGGCACGTTGTTTTGTTATGTTGATGCTTGGAATTGTTTTCTTGTGGCAATATGCTTCTGTATGTGTGTGTGAAGTTTGGGTGTTTGGTTGAGATTCCTGAAAACTACTACCATCACAGTTATACCTTATGGCTATGGAGCCCACTATCTTGGTTTGAGATAAATGTAAACACCAAAGTTCTGCACATTTCAAGAATTCAAGCTTTACTCATAAACATTCTCTCTCAGGCCCTCTCTCTCTTTACTCTAGTCTATGGTGGAACCAAAAAAACTTAATAAGCCGGTTTTTCATAAGTTAGGCTCTTTAGAAAAAACAACTATCTTTACTCATACCAACGTACACACACACAGACAAATATGGCAGTGAATAAAAACAACTGAACTTAGCTAAGCAAGCTAAGAAATAAAAACAACAACAGCAGCAACAACAACAAAACAACAATAGAAGTTGAAGAAAACGAACTGTTTGTATAGCTAAAAGGTTTTAAATTTCAGAGACAACAATAGCAACAGCAACAACAACAAAATTGAAAACAGCAGCAACCGCAGTAGTAATAACAGCAGCAACAACAAAAACAACAACCATTCAGACAACAAAAAAGACAAAACCTAGAATAAATGAAATGTTTAGGATTAGATATCAGTGATGATTTCTGAAAATAATCATAATAATGATGGCTATAAACATAGACACTGGCACACACACAGCCTCACATGATTGTGGGCACCCATCATCCACACACACACTCATACATTTACCAAAATTGTTTGGAAGTAACACCAAACCAAAAAACGTGTTCGTGTCTTAAGTCTTTCGTTTGAAAACCAAAAATATTTAAAAATTTTAGCTTTTGGCAAATGTTTTTTTTTTCGTAAAATGCAGAAAAAAAAAACTCCAACTGACTTTATGATTTATTCTTAAGCAAAAAATGTTGTTTTTGTTGTTGCTGCTGTTAGTTAATAATGTGTGAATTTTAGCCAAACACACAGAAGCTTGAAAAATGATGTTCTTACGTCTTGTTTTTAATTGTATGAATGACAGACAACCAATGACTTTAGCACCCTCAAGTCATTGTAACACTCGTTATGAGTGACAGTTTTAATAGTTTTGTTTATCTGTCGAAGAGAGACTTCAATATTATGTGGATTTTTTGGTTTATTACTAAATTTAATGAGGTCATTTAAAATACACACAAACACAAATAGTTGAGAGGAATTTTTGACACCAGAATAAGAATATTTTTCAAGGGAACATCAGACCAACTAATATTGGGTTTTTAAGAATATTTTTCAAAGGAACATCACACAAACAAAACGTGGATTTTTAAAAATATTTTTGAAGGCAATATCAGACCAACAAAAACGTGGATTTTTACGAATATTTTTTGAGGCAACATCAGACCTAACAAACGTGGATTTCAAAAAATATTTTTGAAGGCAACATAAGACCACACAAACGTGAGTTTTTAAGAATATTTTTTGAGGCAATATCAGACCAAACAAGCGTGGATTTTAAAAAATGTTTTTGAGGCAAGATCAGACCAATTTGGCGTGGATTTTTAAGAAAAATTTTGAGGCAACATCAGACCACACAAAAGTGGATTTTTTAAAATATTTTTGAAGGCAACATCAGACTAAACAAACGTGGATTTTTTAAAATATTTTTGAAGGCAACATCAGACCAAACAAACGTGGATTTTTTTAAATATTTTTGAAGGCAACATCAGACCAAACAAACGTGGATTTTTAAAAATATTTTTCAAGGCAACATCAGACCAAACAAACGTGGATTTTTAAAAATATTTTTCAAGGCAACATCAGACCAAACAAACGTGGATTTTTAAAAATATTTTTCAAGGCAACATCAGACCAAACAAACGTGGATTTTTAAAAATATTTTTCAAGGCAACATCAGACCAAACAAACGTGGATTTTTAAAAATATTTTTCAAGGCAACATCAGACCAAACAAACGTGGATTTTTAAAAATATTTTTCAAGGCAACATCAGACCAAACAAACGTGGATTTTTAAAAATAATTTTCAAGGCAACATCAGACCAAACAAACGTGGATTTTTAAAAATATTTTTCAAGGCAACATCAGACCAAACAAACGTGGATTTTTAAAAATATTTTTCAAGGCAACATCAGACCAAACAAACGTGGATTTTTAAAAATATTTTTCAAGGCAACATCAGACCAAACAAACGTGGATTTTTAAAAATATTTTTCAAGGCAACATCAGACCAAACAAACGTGGATTTTTAAAAATATTTTTCAAGGCAACATCAGACCAAACAACGTGGATTTTTAAAAATATTTTTCAAGGCAACATCAGACCAAACAAACGTGGATTTTTAAAAATATTTTTCAAGGCAACATCAGACCAAACAAACGTGGATTTTTAAAAATATTTTTCAAGGCAACATCAGACCAAACAAACGTGGATTTTTAAAAATATTTTTCAAGGCAACATCAGACCAAACAAACGTGGATTTTTAAAAATATTTTTCAAGGCAACATCAGACCAAACAAACGTGGATTTTTAAAAATATTTTTCAAGGCAACATCAGACCAAACAAACGTGGATTTTTAAAAATATTTTTTGAGGCAACATCAGACCAATTAGGCGTGGATTTTTAAAAATATTTTTTGAGGCAACATCAGACCAATTAGGCGTGGATTTTTAAAAATATTTTTTGAGGCAACATCAGACCAATTAGGCGTGGATTTTTAAAAATATTTTTTGAGGCAACATCAGACCAATTAGGCGTGGGTTTTTAACCATATTTTTTGAGGCAACATCAGGCCAATTAGGCGTGGGTTTTTAAGAATATTTTTTGAGGCAACATCAGACCAATTAGGCGTGGGTTTTTAACCATATTTTTTGAGGCAACATCAGACCAATTAGGCGTGGATTTTTAAAAATATTTTTTCAGGCAACATCAGACCAATTAGGCGTGGATTTTTAAAAATATTTTTTCAGGCAACATCAGACCAATTAGGCGTGGATTTTTAAAAATATTTTTTAAGGCAACATCAGACCAATTAGGCGTGGATTTTTAAAAATATTTTTTAAGGCAACATCAGACCAATTAGGCGTGGATTTTTAAAAATATTTTTTAAGGCAACATCAAACCAATTAGGCGTGGATTTTTAAAAATATTTTTTAAGGCAACATCAGACCAATTAGGTGTAGATTTTTAAGAATATTTTTTGAGGCAACATCAGACCAATTAGGCTTGGTTTTTTCAGGCCAGTGTTATTCTTATAGGCAAGTGTAGAGATATTCCGATAATTAAAACTTTGAGGCGTACAGTTTCGGTGACGTCAAAAAAATACCATTCTTATCTAATTTCTAAAAGCATAAAAAGGAATTTCAAAATAGTAAAAATTCTTTGCGGATACTTTAGAACATTTCACCATTGTGTTTATTGGCATAACCCACAATTAGTTCTACATGGTATAGCTATGCCACAGAAAGCAATTGCAATGTATACTTTCAAAGAATTTCCCACAACTTTTGTTTAAATGGGGTACTTGTTCGCACTTCACAAAATGAATAGAGACAGAAATGGTTAAGGCAAACCTGGAATTTGCTAAGATAGATGAAGGTATTCATTTTTGTATTTTACATACATAACGAAGTCACTGACAACCATGTACATACATACTTATGTATATACATAAGAGCACCCTATGCGTTTAAGGTATGGCAAAATAAAATAAGGAATCAAGTTGCCGCCACCGCCGCTGTCAACAGTCACCAAAGCAAAGCACCCCAACCACCAACACCGCCTCTTACATTTAATTTCGATTTGTTTACAAGCTTTTTCTTTTCATTTAGTTGGTTCCCTTTCTTCTGTTGCAACTTCTCAGCACCCATTGCCATCGCCGCATTTTATGGAGTAGTTGTTACCTAGTGAAACAATAATTGTATGTTATTTGCCATGTAGGTATTTATTTCTGCCGTCCCCCTGCCCTGTCGTCCCTTTGGTTTCGTTTTCATAGAGGTCTACGAATCAATCTGAATCAGTCTGAACCTTGAGAGTTTTTCTTTTCTTTTTGCTGTTTTTTGTTTTAAGTAAAATTATGTTGTCTTTTAAATTAACTGATGGCAAAAATATTTCCAAGCCATATGTTGGGAGAAACCCAAGCAAAGTTAATAACAGCTACAACAACAACAATACAATTACAACAACAGCACTATAATATCAACCTAAGTAATTTGCATAATGACTTTTTAATTTTATAGGCAGTTAGAAAATTTACCACAAACTAAAAACACAAGAAGAAGAGAGAAATCCAAAATGATGTTATGTTTGTAATGGGACGAAACCCTGTAGACCCTACACCGTCGTGGGGTTCAAAATTACTTTTTTTCGAAAAAATATATGATGGTTCAAGATGCTGTGGAGATAATATCGGATTACTTTCAAAGAAAAAAATACTTATTTTTTAATATTAGATGCCAAGTTTATATTAGCCATCTCTATTCGGCATACATTCAAAACTGTTGTCATCAAACAGCGTCTCAAATCAAATGACCAGCTTAGCCTACCGTCCACTTTACTGTAAAGCGATTTGAATACAAAATGTAATAAGACGAAAAAGAAACAACAATAATAGGCGTATTCATGGCAATGTTTAAAATATTGCTTTATCTAAGTCTCTAATTCGAGAGTTATTATGGAATTTAAGGTGTTTACCGCATCGTTTCCCTGAGATAGAAAACCTAACAGAATTAAAAATAATTAGTTTTTGTTTTAACCACCCAAAAAAAAATTTTGAGATTTAATGTCTAATTAGATAGGCGGTAGATGGATGATTTTCAAGGTAATATTCAAATTAACTTAACATATTTTACTCAGTTCTTTTTAGCATAACTCACCTTACTGAGAATATGGCTCGAGATCAAACATTTTTAACTCCGTCAAACATTTTTTTGTTTGGCGTGACAGAGTAACAAAAACATTATTTTGGAGGAATATGTGGGGATATTGCTTGAAAACGGATCGTAGATTTTTTAAAAGTTGCTTTAGCTTTAGAACTTTTATAAAGAAAATAAGGCAACCTTATGTTCATCTATAAGAAGACCTTTGGTTTTCGAAAAAATACCACTAGGTCTTCTGTGAAAAGATTTTGGTTTGCAAGAGGACAAGAATAAGAATAATTTTTGCTCCTCACTTAGTTGGTTTTTATCATTTTATTACAAATGATTTAGACTCCTTATAAACTATCTTCTGATTATCCATAGGAATTCCTTCTCTCTCCCTTTTCCCACAATATAAAAAACCTTGTGGCATTCTTTAACATGGCTCATTGAACTTTACAACAAATCTTGCTATCCGATATCTTATTTAGAACACTTTTCTGGGTGTTTAGAAAAACTTTTGAAATAGGAAGATCGCTTGAATAATACTTGGTCTTAGTAAAACAGCCCATTGGCCTCCAAATTAAGTTGTGATTATAATATCCCAAAAGGGCTCCTGGGTCTACTTACATTTTGCGATTTAAGACTTCCAACCGGCCACCCATTAAGGCGTGAAAGTGCCTCCGGAAAGACTGTAAGTAATGATAGTCTGTGATGGTGCGGAGAGTTGAGTTCACCCAATTCCCTTCAATACCTACGCCAACGGAAAGGAACTTCTGTTTGCTTGTCATTACCGTGTTCCAGTTTAACTCCTCAATAGTTCATTTGACTATATAATACATCTAGAGGTATTCTGTGGGCAGATACCATCAAATCGTCTTCTGTTGCCTATTAAAGACCTGAAGAAGTCTTCTGTTACCTATAGAAGACTTCCAGAAGTATTTTGTCACTTGTAGAATACCTCAAGAGATGTTCTGTTGTCTCAAGAGGTATTTTGACTATAGCCAAGCCAATCTGCGCAAAATATATTCACGAAAAGGGAGAAGTGTAACCTTTTTTTCTACTTTAAGACTTCCGAACGGCCACATATTAATGTGCAAAACTGTCCCGAACACATCAAAATTATCTCTGATCGTGCCTAGAGTGGAGATCAGTCAACCTCTGGTTGGAATTCGCTGCCGAGTTACTTCTATTCTTAGTTTCATGTATCTGCGGAAGGCATCAACAGTTTTTTTCTGTATGAAGAGGACATCAACAAGTGGTCGGCTTTATATAAGAATGCTCGTTTCTTCAGGGTAGCTTAAATTGAGAGATAACATCAATTTGAGCACTCCTGCTCTAGATGACTTTTCTTCCTTACAGGAAGAAGACCACACGAGGTTATTTTATAGGAGACTTCAGTAAATCTTCTTTTGTAAAAAGAAGGTATCAATGGGTACCTTAAGAAGGTATCAATGGGTACCTTAAGACAACTTCTGCTGTTTGTAGAAAACCCCAAGAGATCTCCTGCTGTCTACACAAGACCTTAAGAGGTTTTCTTTTTATCTATAGAAGTCATTCATAAAATGTGGTCTTCCATAAAAGAAGACCTTGTAATCTTCTAAGAGAGTACCGTGCGGCATTTTGTAAGAAAATCTTGTGATATTCTATAAGAAGAGCTGTTGGTCTTCCACAGCTGATTTTCTATATGAAAACATTGTGGTCTTCTATAAGAAGTCGTTGCGGTCTTCTATAAGAAGACCTTGTAGTCTTCTATAAGAAGAACTAGTGGTCCTCTATATGAAGACCTTGTGGTCTTCTTTAAGAAGACCTTGTGGTCTTCTATGAGATTACCTTGTGGTCTTCTGTAAGAAGACCTTGTGGTCTTCTGTAAGAAGACCTTGTGGTCTTCTATAAGAAGACCTTTTGATCTTCTATAAGAAGACCTTGTGGTCTTCTATGAGATGACCTTGTGGTCTTCTATAAGAAGATCTTGTGGTCTTTTATATGAAGATCTTTTGGTCTTCTATAAGGATCTTCTATAAGAAGACCTTGTGGTCTTCTAAGAGATGACCTTGTGGTCTTCTAAGAGATGACCTTGTGGTCTTCTAAGAGATGACCTTGTGGTCTTCTAAGAGATGACCTTGTGGTCTTCTAAGAGATGACCTTGTGGTCTTCTAAGAGATGACCTTGTGGTCTTCTAAGAGATGACCTTGTGGTCTTCTAAGAGATGACCTTGTGGTCTTCTATAAGAAGACCTTGTGGTCTTCTATAAAAGACCTTGTGGTCTTCTATAAGAAGACCTTGTGGTCTTCTATAAGAAGACCTTGTCGTATTCTATATGAAACCTTGTGGTCTTCCATAAGAAGACCTTGTGTTTTTCTATATGAAGACCTTGAGGTCTTCTATATGAAGACCTTGTGGTCTTCTATATGAAGACCTTGTGGTCTTCTATATGAAGAGCTTGTGGTCTTCTATATGAAGACCCTGTGGTCTTCTATATGAAGACCATGTGGTCTTCTATATGAAGACCTTGTGGTCTTCTATATGAAGACCTTGTGGTCTTCTATATGAAGACCTTGTGGTCTTCTATATGAAGACCTTGTGGTCTTCTTCTATATGAAGACCTTGTGGTCTTCTATGAGAATAACTTGTGGTCTTCTATAAGAAGACCTTGTGGTCTTCTATAAAAGACCTTGTGGTCTTCTATATGAAGACCTTGTGGTCATCTATAAGAAGACCTTGTGGTCTTCTATAAGAGGACCTTGTGTTCTTCTATAAGAAGACCTTGTGGTCTTCTATAATAAGACCTTGTGGTCTTCTATAAGAAGAACTTGTGGTCTTCTGTAAGAAGACCTTGTGGTCTTCTATAAAAAGACCTTGTGGTCTTCTATAAAAAGACCTTGTGGTCTTCTATATAAAGACCTTATGGTCTTCTATAAGAAGACCTTGTGGTCCTCTATTTGAAGACCTTGTGGTCTTCTATAAAAAGACCTTGTGGTCTTCTATATAAAGACCTTATGGTCTTCTATAAGAAGACCTTGTTGTCCTCTATTTGAAGACCTTGTGGTCTTCTATAACAATTCCTTGTTCTCTTCTATAAGAACTAATTTGAGGTCTTCTATCAGAAGACCTTGTGCTCTCCCTTATTCTATGATATGATTCTATGGTCTTATATACGACAACCTTGTGGAACTTTATAGATGACTTTGTGGTCTTCTATAAGAGGACCTCGTGGTCTTCTAAAGGAAGAATGCCTTATATTTTCCATGCGAAAACTTTTGGCCTCCTATGAGAAAAACTTGTGGCCTTCTATATGAAATCTTGCGGGTTTCTATGAGAACAGTTTACTGTCTCTTATGAGGAGACCATGTTGTCTTCTATTAGAATATCTTGTGGCCTTTCATATGAAAACGTTTTGATCTTCTATTGGAAGACCTTGTACTCCTCTTGAGAAGATCTTTTATTCTACTAGGAGAAGACTCTGTGTTCTCTTTGGGAAAACCTTTTCTTCATTTATGAGGAGAACTAGTTGTCTTCTACAAGAAAATCTAGTCGTCTTCTATGAGAAGACCTTATGTTCTTCTTTGAGAAGACCTTGCGAAGACCTTGTGTTATTTTGGTCTTCTTTGGGAGGACCTTGTGGACTTCGATGAGAAGAAAATACTAAAATTGTTCTACGAAAAAATGTTGAATTCTTCTATGTGAGGGCTTCTAGGAGAAGACCTTGTTGGCTACTATAAAAATAAAATGATTTCTATTTTTCAGTAAGATGACCCTCTGAGAGAAAATTCCCCTTTTTATACCCTCAGCATTTATGCTAACGAGGGTATATACACTTTCATACGGGCAAAATGTGACTCATCGAAATAATGGTTTTAGACCCCAAGTATGTTTGGACGAAATGTGTTTCAGACAATTTGGAGTCGATTGAGCAATGTCCATCCGTCTGTCTGTCTAGCTGGCTGGAGCGCACGCTAACTCTCGAACGGGTCAACCGATTCGATCCAAAATTTGGCTTTCGTAATATTATGTCCAAACTTAGTTTAAGTTCGAAGATGGGATATATCGGTCCACTCCTTCCCGTACCTCCCCCACAAAAGTTCGAAAATGCTCTTGAAGGAAGTAACCGATTTGGTCCATACTTTGCACATCGTGAAATTTCTACAAAACTTAGATGAGTTTCCAAAGTGGACTCAATTGGTCCACTCCTTCGGGTACCTCCCACACAAAATTTCGGATAAGTTCAGATTAGGACCTGCTCTCGAATCGCTTTGGTTTTTGTTGCAACAACTTGTATTCATTGCCCTCCATACGACGGTACAAGTTTCATCAGGGGCAAGTCCATACTTCCTGAGAAAATAGCCTGAAAGATGCAAAAAGCCCCTATAACACCGTGTGTAGTGGATGGAGGGCAAGACAACTCTCGAACGGATCTGCCGATTCGGTCCAAAATTTGGCCTTGGTAATATTTTGTCCAAACATAGTTTAAATTCGAAGATAAGCCATATCGGTCCACTCCTTCAGGTACCTCCCCCACAAAAGTTCAAAAATATTCGGAAAAATTGTGCGCACGATAAATCTTGAAGGGAGTGACCGATGTAATCCATACTTTGCACATCCAAATATATCTTCCAGATATAGATCAGGTTCGAATATGGACTTTATTTGTCTACTCCTTCTGGTACCTCTACCACACAATTTCGGATAAGTTCACTTTAAGACCTCTCTCTCTCTCGAATCACTTTGATTTTTGTTGAAGCGATTTGCATTCACTATTGAGAGTTTCACTTCACATTGGCTGAGGGTATAAACGAGTGAGAACGACTGACACTTTTTTACTTGTTTATGGTCAATTGTGAGTAGGCTTTTGATCATTTTGGGAAAGGCATTTAATCTGCTACGAGAAGGCCTTTGGTGTTTAGCAGGTCAACCTCCTAGTCGGGGTCAAGTCTAATTGGTTTTCTATGATATTTTGACCTTTGAGAAGTATATTTATTTTTATAAAGAAAAAATGGAAATGTTGTTTGTAGAATTACATGTATACATATGTATCTTTCCCGATTTATATTAGTTGAAGATCAAGAAGTACTTAATATTCTTCTTATTATCGCCGAGTCCGAAAGACACGACTTGTTAAAAATAAGGGAATTTTGTCATAGCTGCCGTTAGGATATCACGTGGGGTAAAATTTTGCCTCTGTTGCTTCCACTAAGTATAATAATAAAAATAATAATTGCTTTACAAACATCCGATGAGACAAGGGAGACTTCTCTCATATCAGTGAGTGCAACCCGATTCATATTGGCTCACTGATATAGGACCTACTGTTAATCGCCAAGTCCGAACGGAGTGTCTTAAGACACCACTTGTGGAGAAGTTTTACATGACAGATATACTCAGGAAATGTCGCCAACATTACTGAGGGGTATTTTGCACTCGGAATCGAACCCATGACCTTCAGCGTGCAAGGCGGGTGTGCATACCATTGTACCACGGTGGCCCGCACTAAATATTTCATTTAAACATGTTTTTAATGGCTCTGACAGTTTCTCTGTTATAAAATTATTAAAATCGATTGGATTCGACCATTCTGAAGTTATCTTAAACCGGGTACAAAAAAGCTAGTTGACACACTTTTACAGATTAGTTTACTTACTTATTATGTCTTTCTTTAATATTTTTTATTTTAACGGGAAAATTAAAAATAATAAACAATTACAAAAATTATTAAAATTAATAATTTAATAATTGTTAATAACGACTTAAAAACAATTAAGTCCATACATTATTATTTCATTTGCATTTTGTTCAGGTGTTCCAAACTCTTATTCCCATTCAATTTTTTTTTTGCACTTTTTTGACCCCAATACATGGTGGACTCCCATTGAGAGTTACTCTTCCATTCCACTTCGGTGTTATGATTTCCTATAATAAATATTTTACTGATTTTACTGTTACAAAGTACTGAACTTTGCAGCAGTCAGTTCATTTAACAGCAGCAAATAAGAGTTGTTTCTTACAAAATGAGTGAATTACGCTTGGAGCGCTTTTAACACATTCATTATAAAAAACTCAATTGAAGAAACAAAAGAAAAAACCCCACAGCCACCACTATGAAATCTCATTAAGTCTTCTTCTAACCACAATGAAGAGCCTAGCTAATGGAGGAGTGGGGAGAAACTTTTAATGTTATTAGAAAAAATACGATAATTTAGTTTGGATTTGGAGGTCACACACCTTGGTGTGGAGATTAGATCCATAGACTTCGGATACAATTATTTACGGTATTAAAGTTATGGGCTTCAATTACGAATTTGTTATGCCAATTCCAATAAATTATAGACTTCAAAAATTAGTTTTAGAATGTCATTTTGAGGGATACATAATTTTGGGGAATTATTGATTTGTTTTCTGGATTTTTGGACAATTAAAAATGAGTTCGTGTGCCTTTGGGGCAATAAGCCACATGTACCCCAATTCTTTTTGCATCTCACTATTTGAAGGCTTCTCATTTTCCTAACAAAGAAACTTATATATCGATGAGAATCTGACTTCTCCGGTAATTTGTTTTCAAATTGTAAATTCTAACATTGAATCCTATGGAAAATTACCACACAGGCATTTGCTCCAAATACCACTTTTTTAAGTATATTTTTTACTGCCGATCTTACCATATTGTTTTGAAACTATAACAAAAAAAAAAACGCTTCAAGATAACATCTTACCAGTGTATTTTTATAGGTCCGTTTTTGGCATTATTGCGCATCTAAACAGTTTTATTTATTTGATGGCATAAATCGGCTAAAAGTTGTTGTTGTTCTGCCGAAGAAACCTTAAGAAAAACAAGCAAACGAAAAAACACTCTTACAAAATATCTGAGAAATGTTGCTTTAAAAACCGAGTGAGAACAGAAGACATATTTTAACTTTTTGGCATTGTTCTAAACATTGTTGCTGTTGTTGTCGTTGTTCCCCAAGCCAGGAATAAAGTTTTCGTTTGTTTTATGCTATAAGAAAGATTTTTCAAAGCAGATACCAAGAATCAGGGAAAGAGAAACAATGATGATGCTGTTGTTTTGAAACTTTTGTTTGACATTCTGCAAAACGAGTGGAGGTATACAAAGTTTTTCAATCAGTTTGCGCCAAGTTTTTCTTGTATAGAAAGGGGGAAACTTTTCCGGTACGACCATAAATGAGCTTCCATTGGAAAACACTTTTGGCTTCTGTTGAAAGACAATTTTAGCTTCTATTGAAAGGTAGTTCTGGCTCATATTGTTATACCATTTAGTCTTCCATTGGAGGACTTCTATTAGAAGACAATTATGGCTTTTGTTGGAAGTCTATTTTTCCTTCTACTGTGCTTCTGAAAGAAAGGGTGTTTCTGTAGACCCTTTCTGAAAGAAACTGTGCTTCTTTAGATCCTTTCTAAAAGAAACTGAAAGAAAGGTTCAATAGACCCTTATGGAAAGAAGGGGTGTTTCGGTAGACGCTTTCGGAGAGAAAGGGTCTTCCATAGACCCTTTCTGAAAGAAAGGCTGCTTCCATAGACTCGTTCTGAAAGAAAGGGTACTCCCATAGACTCTTTCTGAAAGAAATTGTGCTTCGATATAGACCCCTTCGTAAAGAAAGGGAGTTTCTATTGACACTTGCGAAAAGAAAGGGCGATTCTATAGACCCTTTCGGAAAGAAAGGATACTTCTATAGACCCGGAAAGAAAGGGTGATTCTATAGACCATTTCGGAACGGAAGGCTGTTTCGATAGACCCTTTCGGAAAGAAAGGGTGCTTCCATAGACCCTTTCTGAAAGGAAGGGTGCCTCCATAGACACTTTCTGAAGGAAAGGGTACTTCCAAAGACTCTGCTTCCATAGACTCTTTCTGAAAGAAAGGGTGCTTTTATAAAATCTCTGAAAGGAAGGGTGCTTCGATAGACCCTTCCTGAAAGAAAGGAAAGGGTGCTTCGATAGACCCTTCCTGAAAGAAAGGAAAGGGTGCTTCGATAGACCCTTCTGAAAGAAAGGAAAGGGTGCTTCGATAGACCCTTCCTGAAAGAAAGGAAAGGGTGCTTCGATTGACCCTTTCTGAAAGAAAGGGTGCTTCTATAGACCCCTTCTGGAAGAAAGTGTGCTTCCATAGACTCGTTCTGAAAGAAAGGTTGCTTTGATAGACCTTTTCTGGAGAAAGGTGCTTTTATAAACCGTCTCTGAAAGACAAGATACTTCTACAGACCCTTTCGGAAAGACAGGATACTTCTACAGACCCTTTCGGAAAGAAAGGATACTTCTATAGACCCGAAAAGAAAGGGTGATTCTATAGACCCGGAAAGACAGGGTGATTCTATAGACCATTTCGGAAAGGAAGGCTGTTTCGATAGACCCTTTCGGAAAGAAAGGGTGCTTCCAAAGACCCTTTCTGAAAGGAAGGGTGCCTCCATAGATACTTTCTGAAGGAAAGGGTACTTCCATAGATTCTGCTTCCATAGACTCTTTCTGAAAGAAATGGTGCTTAGATAGACCTTTTCTGGAGAAAGGGTGCTTTTATAAACTCTCTGAAAGAAAGGGTGCTTCGATAGACCCTTCCTGAAAGAAAGGAAAGGGTGCTTCGATAGACCCTTCCTGAAAGAAAGGAAAGGGTGCTTCGATAGACCCTTCCTGAAAGAAAGGAAAGGGTGCTTCGATAGACCCTTCCTGAAAGAAAGGAAAGGGTGCTTCGATAGACCCTCCTAAAAGAAAGAAAAGGGTGCTTCGATAGACCCTTCTGAAAGAAAGGAAAGGGTGCTTCGATAGACCCTTCCTGAATGAAAGGAAAGGGTGCTTCGATAGACCCTTGCTGAAAGAAAAGGTGCTTCTAAAGATCATTTCAGAAAGAACGGGTACTTCTATAGACCCTTTCTGAAAGAAAGAATGATTCTATAGACCCTTTTTGAATCAAAGGGTGCTTCTGTAGATCTTTCTGAAAGAAAGGGTGCTTCAATAGACCCTTTCTGAACGAAAGGGTGCTTTAATAGACCCTTTCTGAACGAAAGGGTGTTTTAATAGACCCTTTCTGAACGAAGGGGCGCTTTAATAGACCCTTTCTGAACGAAAGGGTGCTTCTATAGACCCTTTCTGAAAGAAAGGATACTTCTGTACACTCTTCCTGATAGAAAGGGTGATTCTATAGATCCTTTCTGCGAGAAAGGGTGCTTCTATAGACCCTTTCTAAAAGAAAGGATAATTCTGTACACTCTTCCTGATAGAAAGGGTGCTTCTATAGACCCTTTCTGCTAGAAAGGGTGCTTCTATATACCCTTTCTGTACGAAGGGGTGCTTCTATAGACCCTTTCTGTACGAAGGTGTGCTTCTATGGACCCTATCTGTACGAAAGGGTGCTTCTATAGACCGTTTCTGAACGAATGGGTGCTTCTATGGACCCTTTCTGTACGAAAGGGTGCTTCTATATACCCTTTCTGTACGAAGGGGAGCTTCTATATACCCTTTCTGTACGAAGGTGTGCTTCTATGGACCCTTTCTGTACGAAAGGGTGCTTCTATAGACCGTTTCTGAACGAATGGGTGCTTCTATGGACCCTTTCTGTACGAAAGGGTGCTTCTATATACCCTTTCTGCGAGAAAGGGTGCTTCTATATACCCTTTCTGCGAGAAAGGGTGCTTCTATATACCCTTTCTGCGAGAAAGGGTGCTTCTATATACCCTTTCTGCGAGAAAGGGTGCTTCTGTATACCCTTTCTATACGAAGGGGTGCTTCTATAGACCGTTTCTGAACGAATCGGTGCTTCTATGGACCCTTTCTGTACGAAAGGGTGCTTCTATATACCCTTTCTGTACGAAGGGGTGCTTCTATATACCCTTTCTGTACGAAGGTGTGCTTCTATGGACCCTTTCTGTACGAAAGGGTGCTTCTATATACCCTTTCTGTACGAAGGTGTGCTTCTATGGACCCTTTCTGTACGAAAGGGTGCTTCTATATACCCTTTCTGTACGAAGGGGTGCTTCTATATACCCTTTATGTACGAAGGGGTGCTTCTATATACCCTTTATGTACGAAGGGGTGCTTCTATATACCCTTTATGTACGAAGGGGTGCTTCTATATACCCTTTATGTACGAAGGGGTGCTTGTATATACCCTTTATGTACGAAGGGGTGCTTCTATATACCCTTTATGTACGAAGGGGTGCTTCTATATACCCTTTATGTACGAAGGGGTGCTTCTATATACCCTTTATGTACGAAGGGGTGCTTCTATATACCCTTTATGTACGAAGGGGTGCTTCTATATACCCTTTATGTACGAAGGGGTGCTTCTATATACCCTTTATGTACGAAGGGGTGCTTCTATATACCCTTTATGTACGAAGGGGTGCTTCTATATACCCTTTATGTACGAAGGGGTGCTTCTATATACCCTTTATGTACGAAGGGGTGCTTCTATATACCCTTTATGTACGAAGGGGTGCTTCTATATACCCTTTATGTACGAAGGGGTGCTTCTATATACCCTTTATGTACGAAGGGGTGCTTCTATATACCCTTTATGTACGAAGGGGTGCTTCTATATACCCTTTATGTACGAAGGGGTGCTTCTATATACCCTTTATGTACGAAGGGGTGCTTCTATATACCCTTTATGTACGAAGGGGTGCTTCTAAAGACATTTCAGAAAGAACGGGTGCTTCTATATACCCTTTATGTACGAAGGGGTGCTTCTAAAGACATTTCAGAAAGAACGGGTACTTCTATAGACCCTTTCTGAAAGAAAGGATGATTCTATAGACCCTTTTTGAATCAAAGGGTGCTATTGTAGACCTTTCTGAAAGAAAAGGTGCTTCTTTAGGCCCTCTCCGAAAGAAAGGATGATTCTATAGACCCTCTCTGAAAGAAAGGGTGCTTCTATGGATCCTTTCTGAAAGAAAGGATGCTTCTATGGATCCTTTCTGAAAGAAAAGGTGCTTCTATGGATCCTTTCTGAAAGAAAGGAAGCTTCTATGGATCCTTACTGAAAGAAAGGGTGCATGTTTGGATCCTTTCTGAAAGAAACGGTCCATCTTTGGATCCTTTCTGAAAGAAAGGGTGCATCTTTGGATCCTTTCTAAAGAAAAGGGTGCATGTTTGGATCCTTTCAGAAAGAAAGGGTGCATCTTTGAATCCTTTCTGAAAGAAAGGGTGCATCTTTGGATCCTTTCTGAAAGAAAGGGTGCATCTTTGGATCTTTTCTGAAAGAAAGGGTGCTTCTATGGATCCTTTCTGAAAGAAAAGGTGCTTCTATGGATCCTTTCTGAAAGAAAAGGTGCTTCAATGGATCCTTTCTGAAAGAAAGGGTACTTCTATGGATCCTTTCTGAAAGAAAGGCTGCTTCTATGGATCTTTTCTGTAAGAAAGGGTGCTTCTATGGATCCTTTCTGAAAGCAAGGCTGCTTCTATGGATCCTTTCAGAAAGAAAGGGTGCTTCTATGGATCCTTTCTTAAAGAAAGGGTGCTTCTATGGATCCTTTCTTAAAGAAAGGGTGCTTCTATGGATCCTTTCTTAAAGAAAGGGTGCTTTTATGGATCCTTTCTTATAGAAAGGGTGCTTCTATAAAACCTATCTGTAGGAAGAGCATTTGGTCTTCTATTGAAAGACGACTTTAACTTCTATGAAAACCAATTTGGTCCTCTTCTGAGAGAACGTTTGATCTTCTACTGGATGAAATTTTAGTCTTCTATTGGAAGTCCATTTGGTCTTCTATTGGCAGACCACGTTGGCTTCTATTGGAAGACCATTTTGGAACATCTTTAGTTTTCTATTTGTGCAACATTTTTTCTTCTATTGGATGACCGTTTTGTCTTCGATTGAAAGATTACTAGGTCTTCTAATGGAAGACCATTTTGTCTGGAAGACCACTTTGATTTCTATTGAAGGCACTTGATCTTCTAATGGAAAGTATTTTGATATTCTATTAGAAGATACAATTTTGTTTTCGGGGGTAAATTAAAGTTGTCCCTTTTGCCTTGTAGTGAACATTAGCTTCGTTACGACTGAGCTTTGAATTTCCTACTACTCCTGTTTTTGTTGTTATTTGTATTTTTTCGTGGTGAAAAAACCCAAAGAACAAACAAACGAAAAAAATGAAATACGATGAAATGAACAAAAGTATTTCATGAAGTTTGAGTGGTTAGATAGATGGATGGATGAGTGGTTGGCTGCTATATTACTGGCCATTTGTTTGACTGAAAGGAGTTTCTGGATGATTTGGATGTTGTGTTGTTGTTGGTTTGGCGGTTTGACTTGCCTTGGCTTAACTGAAACGCTCATGTCAAATTAAGAAACCACTAAAGAAAGAAACTTAGCATTTGTTGTTGCTGGCAATACAGCTTTTGGCTTCAAAGCAGTAGTGTTAGGATTGTTCTTTTTCTCTCTGTCTCTCTCCCTGTCTCGTGCTTTGTCCAGCTCCTACAATTGTCTTTCTAAATGGGGGAGCAAATTACCCTTTGGGCAGCTGTGAATGGCATTTGAAAATGGGGATAATTGCAATGGCATGGTTTTTCGTCTCTTGTTTGGCTGAAGTCTGTTTTTTGGTAAAGACTTCTATAGGTTTGTTGTGTTTTATATGTTGCCGAAATTCCGTTTTCTGTTCGAGCGGGGCAATATTTCCAAGCCAGGCTTTTATTTCTCTTTTTTGTGCAAACGAAAAAGTGTTGACGGGGGTTTGCCTCTGTAAAACATGAGGCAAAAAAGAAAACAACAACTATTATAATTGGTCTCATGGGGGATGGCTTCCGCTGTCTCGACTGTTTGCCTGCCTGGCGATATGAGTTTTTAATTTCACATAAAAATAACCACAACAACTTTTTGTTGGGTAGCCTTGAAGTTGTACTTTCTAAATGATTGAAAACCTTATGAACAAATTTGATGAATATCTTCGAAGTTAATATTCTTTTTCTTATGATTGGCTTAGGAATTGAATTGAACGACAGACACCCCAAAGAGAACGAAAGAAAAACGCAAGCAGTGAAAGAAATTATATGTCTATAAACACAATCGAAATGTAGAAAAATATAATTTATTTTTAATTTTTACTTTATTGTGTTTTTCTAAAGAAACACTTTTAAATTGCATGATTTGCCAGTTTCGTTATGTTTTTTCCTTAACAAATAACCGACTTTGGTGCAAATTAAGCCACCACCAACACAAAGTTGGCAAATTATATGGCAGGGAGTCGTCGTCATGCGTCTCATTGATGTTACTGCTTGAAAATATGAAAACAAATTGAAAATAAATAATATCCACAACAATTCCATTAGAAAGAATATTGGAATTCTTCAGAAATAACTGTAAGAGTTATAGACTAATTTTGGTAGTATATTGAGGGAGATGACTTTAAGATGTGTACGTGATAAAACGAAACACTGATTATTTTATATTGTTTTCAAGAGATTGTGATGGTGAATGTTATAGGAGAACAACCAGTAAGTATTTCTCGAAACGGACACACAACCCGTTACAATAGTTCTGAAAATTTTCAAAACTCTAGAATTATATAAAGGAAGAGGACTAGTAGGTCACATGCTAATCATTAAGGAGAAGACGACACATAGAGGGACTTCAACAGAGCCCATAGTGTGTTTTCGTGTCACTAGTTGGTCTCCTCAACTTCTGATACACATAACATTATATAACATTGCATTACAGCACCATTCGGACGACTGCACGGTATTTTCATACTCCTCGCATATGTATATTCAGGTAAACCAAGCTTAACATTTTCGAATCATGGCTTGTATCTAACAAAATCACGCAAAAGCAACAGGTATTCATAAACAACTCCCTCAGGATCATATCACATACAAAGTACACTAAACATAGGAAATGGAGATTGATTGCTCACTCCCTAAGAAAAATGGTTAGAGCATAACCAGGGTGACCCTTGAAAGGAATCTGTAAGATCACAAGATCATGGTCGTCAAAAAACACTTGGCGACGAACAATAACCTAAAACTAAAGCGCTCGGCACATACGATGCGTGGAGCGTTGCGGTACAACAACCACATGAAAAAAGTGTGAGTGATGCCAAGTTTTCTGAAAAACAACAATGTGGCTGACGCATTAAAGTTAAACATAATTTAACTTTTTTGGGACAACGGGTGTCCCAACGTGTCACTAAACGGACCGTATGTGCCGAGGGCTTAAGACAAAATAACCTTTCATGTACAAATGTTGCGAATGGTGTAAGATGGCGAATCTTTGTAAGAAGCCTATTCTCCCTAGAGGAGTAACATTTCACTTAGTCCTATGGAAGAGATCTGCGTACAACTGGTCTTTTAGAAGCGTTATTTTTGTTTGACGATATGTGGCCTTGTTTTTAAACTGCTTACTAATGCCAAAGTAGCATGTGTTGGCCCATACAATTCTTCTTTTAATTTCACAACTGATGTTGTTTGTTGTGTTTACGGCGGTGCGGAGGTATACCAAGTCTTTTACTACCTCAAAATTATAGGAACCAACCTCAACAATTAGTCCGAGCTCAATAGACGCATTGCTCGTCGACACCATCAATTTTGTCTTCTCACCGTTTACCGCCAGACCCACTTTAGCAGATTCTCCTTCGACCTTCATGAAGATATCAGTTACTCCTTTACTTACCGACTTATGCTGTATATACATATCATCAGCATAAGCAAGTAACATTTGGCTATTGGGTCCATTGTGCCATTTCTTTTAACGTTTGCCTCTCGTATAACCTTTTCCAGCAAGATATTGAACAAATCACACGAAAGGCTGTCTCCTTGTCTGAAACCTCTTTTGGTACAAAACTCTTCGGAGAGGTTTTTCCTATTTTAACTGAGGATCGAGTATCAGTTAATGTCATTCTACAAAACCGAATGAGCTTTACTGGAATGGCTTGGAATGCCTTTGAACGTAGAGGACTGTCGAAGGCTGCTGACAAAAAGGTGGTAGGTGTCGATCTGCATCTCTTGGGTCTTCTCCACGATTTGCCGCAGGGTAAATATCTGGTCAATTGTGGACTTGCCAATTATTTCGTTGACTATAGGCTTTAGTCGTTCGCACAATATCCCTGACACTATCTTGTAGGCAATATGGAGAAGACTTATGCCCCTGTAGTTGGAGCATACAGTCTTATCTCCTTTCTTGTAGAGGGGGCACAGGATGCTCAGGTACTTGTAAAAGACCACAAGATCTTATTAAGGAATACCAAAAGGTATTTTTTTACCGAAGATCTCTCTATTAAAAAGCACCAGGGCCTTCTTCGTATAAAACACCACAAGATTTAATCAGAGAACACAACAATGTCTTCTCATAATAGACTACAAACTTCTTCTATTAAAAGAACACACTCTTCTTATAGGATACGACAAGGTCTTCTCAAGAAACTACAGAAGGCGTTGAAGACCACAAGTTCTTCTCATGTGTAAATTGAAATCCATTTTTCTCAAAAAATTATGTATTTAGGGGTTTTTAGGATTTTGGGCGTATGAACTTCCCGTCAAAAATATGGACTAGGATAAAAGCTCAAGGCTTCGAAAGTTACTGTGCGCTCCATCCACTACATATTGTGCCATAGGGGTTTTTACAACTTTTGGGCCGTTTTCTCAAGAAGTATGGACTTGCCCCTGAAAAAATTTAACCGCCGTAATAGAGACAGCGAATTCTAGAGCAGGTCTTAAAGTGAACTTATTCGAAATTTTGTGTGGGAGGTACCCAAAGAGTGGACAGATATTGCCCATATTCAAACATGATCTATATCTGGTAGATATATTAGGATTTGTAAAGTATAGACAATATCGGTCACTCAATTTAAGACTTATCGTGCGCACAATGTTTCCGAACATTTTGGAACTTTTGTGCTGAAGGAATGGTATGGTTTACCTTCGATCTTAAACTATATTTGGACAAAATATTACAAAGGTCAAATTTTGTTCAGAATCGGCAGATCCTTTCCAGAGTTATCTTCAGCTCCAACTTCTACACATGGTGTCATAGGGGTTTTTTGCACCTTTCAGGCTATTTTCTCAGGAAGTATGGACTTGCCCCTGATGAAACTTGTACCGTCGTATGGAAGGCAGTGAATACAACTTGTTACAATAAAAATCAGAGCGATTTGAGAGCAGGTCCTAAACTGAACTTTTCCGAAGTTATCGTGCTATCGTGAGTTATCGTGCGCACCAGCCAGCCGGACAGACAGACGGACCGACATTGCTAAATCGACTACAAATTTTCTGAAACGGATTTTGGACAAACATACTTGGGGTCTAAAACCATTATTTCGACGAGGCACATTTTGCCCGTATGAGAGTGTATACACCCTCGTTTGCATAAATGCTGAGGGTACAAAAAAGGTCAAAATACCACAAGGGTTCTTGTAGAAGACCAAAAACCAAAAAGCCTTCTTGTAGTAGACAACTAAGACTTCTCAAATAAGACAAAACGTAGTCTCATAGAAGACAAAAACGTCATCTCATAGAGGACTACAAGGTCTTCTCATACAAGACCTCAAGGCCTTCTGATAGAAGTCCACAAGGCATTATCATAGAAGTCCACAAGTTTTTCTTATTGGAAGACCACAAGGACTTTTTATAGAAGATCACCAGGTCTTCTTATATAGAAGACCACAAAGTTTTCTCATAGAAGACCAAAAGGCTTTCTAATGGAAGGCTACAGGGTCCTCAAGGAGAAGACACAACTTGTTATCACAGAAGATCGAAAGGTTTTTTCACAAAAAAACGTATAGTTTTTTTTCAAATAGAAGATCCAAAACCGCATAGAGTAGAAGACAACAGTGTCTTCTCATAGAGAACCTCAATGTCTTCTCATAGAAGCCCAGTCCTAAAATAGAAGACTAAAAGGTCGTCTAATAGTTCTTCAAAGTTCTTTTCTTTTTTTCTCTATAAGACTACAATGTATTCCCAGGGAAGGCGACAAGTTCCTAGAGAACTTGTTCGGGCCTTTTGTAAGCACTAAAAATCTCTTGGGGTGCCACCGTGGTGCAATGTTATGTATACCCGCCTTGCACGCAGAAGGTCGTGGGTTCGATTTCCCGGCCAGGCAACATCAATACACTTTTCAACGGTGGCAGAATACCCCTCAATAATGTTGGCGTGATTTTCTGAGTATTTCAGCCATGTAAAACTTCTCTATAAAATGGTGCCGTAAGACCGCCGTTCGGACTCGGACAGTAGGTCCCATATCATTGAGCTAATATGAATCGTTGTGCACTCATTGATATGAGAAAAGTCTCCTTTGTCCCGTCTGGGATGTTTTAGGGACAATTATACAATTCTCTTGATGTTTTCTGTATACAACAAAGGCCTTTTCAGGTCTTCTATAGACAGCGGAAGGTATCTAAAAGTCTACTATAGAGCAACAGAAATTATCGTGTGGTTATGTGCCTATTGATGTCTGCTGCATACCGGATGCCACAATGAACCGAAGAACTCTTGAGAACTTCCAAAGATACATAACACTGAAACTGCAAGTAACTCGGTGACGAAACCCAACCAGAGGTTCCTTTTCTGGTGCCGTCTATGAAGTGGGTAATCTCACGTCATCACACCATTACATAGCATTTCACTTATTAACAAGTGGCCGCTCTCCTGTCTTAAAGCAGAAGTAGTAAGTGGGCTTCGCTCTCCTCACAGTGGGTACGCTACACAGAAAAAAATATTTCAAGAATTTTTACATATTTTCTTTCGTGATGTAGTTTTTTCATACTGTACAGGTACCTTACATAGGATACATGTGTAGTTTCTTATATCCATCCGAAAGCCACTATTTTTTTTTTTCAAAAATATGTAAGGTTTTCATTAGATGCAAAACTTTCCTATTTTTCCCTATATTCCGCTATTTGCTCTCATATTTCCTCTCTTGTTTGGTAAATGCTCTCAACTTTGTTCTCGTTTTCTTATGAATGTCTCGTCGTCTCACCATCGTACTGACAATGTATCGACAAACCACAACACAACCCCCACCATCGTCTCACCTTCTCTATGACACATACACACCACAACTACCGCTGTAGGTCGCAACAATTTTGTTGTTAGTTAACTACAAACCAAACAACTACAGTGCGTTTGGCGTCGAAAAAAAAAACAAAGTGTTTGGCTGTATAATTCGCAACTACAATTTATTAATTTCTTTAATATATAGGCAGCATCTAATATCTCAACCTAGTGCTGATAGACTCAACATGTATGTACATATCGACAACTCCAAATAATAGTATGCTAAGTCTAAAAAGTGAGTTTTGCAGGAGAAGCTCTCAAAGTTTGGAAATTTTTTTGAACTTCAGTACTATGCTAAGTCAATATTTGTTTATAACTTCTGTTCGGATTGACCGATCATTACCAAAATTAGAAAGAATTTAAGTTAAAGGACGTTCGACACCTCCAAATAATAGTTTGCTAATTCTGAAAAGCGAGTTTTGCAGGACAAGCTCTAAAAGTTTAGAAATTTCTTTGACCTTCAGCACTATGCTAAGTAAATATTTGTTTATAACTTATTTTCGGATTGTCCGATCATTACCAAAATTTGACAGAATTTAAGTAAAAGGACGTTTAATATAAAAATGTAAATAACTTGAAAACATGCCGACTTAGCATACTATTGTTTGGAGGCGTCGATATGGTGCGTATTGTTCTGCTATGTTCACAAAACGATAACAACTACAGTGAAAATTCATTAGAAGAAACCGTAAATTACAATAATACAAAATAAAAGCATTAATTAATAAAAATCAGCAAAATTTGTCTCTGGTTTGGTTGGTGGTGTGTGGTGGTTGTTAGTCAATAATAACAAAAGCAACAACTCGCCAAAATTGTTTTTTTTTTTCAAAAAACAGTATTTTTTTGCTTTATGAAAAACGTTCATGAAATGCAGAAATTTGAACCTTAGCAAGACTTTATGAACACTATTCGTGTGTACGTTCATGTAAGCACGCAGATTAAACGGTCCCTGATTGTGGCCAATTTTACACGCCTATGGTAAGCAAAGAATGAGGTCTTGATATTTTCTATGTGCAGTTTTCTATTGGAAGTTTCTATTGAAATTCTTTCCATAAAACAATATCTTTTGAGGTCTTCTCTTTTAAAGAGAAGACTTCTTAAAGTCGTTTATAGACAACAGAAGACGACTTGAGGACTTCTATAGATAACCGATGACCTCTTCATGTCGCCTCTAAAATTATATTCTTGTTAAAAGAATCCTGAACTGAAATTGAAAGTTAATCGAAAACGTCTACTTAAAGGACCTTTTCTGGTACCATAAGTGTTAGAGGGAATCTGTGATCATTGTGCTCGTGTCGGTGGCACTTTCACACATCAATAGGTGATCATATGTCAGTCCATGCTCTATAGACAACTTAATAGCAACACCCTTGTAGAAGTAAAAGAGGTCTTCTTATTAGGAAAGATCTTCTTAAAATCCACAAAAGTGTTTTAACTAAAAAAGAACAATGGTTCCACTTAAAGAATACTTGCGATTTTCTCGCAGACAAACATTTGTTCACAGAAGATTGAGAGGTTTTTCTAAGAATCCCAAAAAGGTCTTCTTTTCTCTTTATATAAGACCATAGGTCATAGGATATTTTATGAAGCCAAATCGGTGCCCTAAAAGCCGACCCCAAGGTCTTTTAATATAAGAAAAAATCTCTTCTTAAAGAACGACAACAGGTTCTCTTCTTAAAAATTACTCTGTCGTCCTTTAGATGACTTTAAAGTCTTGTAGTAGAAAGATCAAAAAGTCTGAATGTGGGACACAAATATCTTCCAAGATCTTGATTTAGAAGTACATTAGGTCTCGAATCGGCATATGGTATATTCTAGCAGCCTTAGTGTGTTGGTCCTATAGAACTATCATGTGTTTCTTCTTTAATTCTCTCAATAGAAAAAAAAATAAATTTTCAAAATATCAAAAAAATCAAAAATTCTGCACTTACCTTTAAAATACACCTTCCTTTCGCCTCATTTTCCGCCACGGTTACATTATAGTAACTTTGATCGAAGATCGGTTCATTATCGTTGACATCGTGGATGGTAACTAGGACCGTTGCTGTTGAAGACATAGGTGGATGGCCATTATCATGAGCCAGAACTGTGAGCTGCGGCACCGGCTCCGTTTCACAATCAATATGGGTGCGCGTTGTTATCACTCCGGTGTAGGTATCAATTTGAAACCATTGTGAATGGGTATCAGGGGTATCCAAAAGACTATAAGTCACCGCCGAGTTGTTACCCTCATCACGATCATAGGCAAACACCTGCAGCACCGATGTGCCAGGATCAGAAATTTCCATGACATTTGCTTGATAAATCGACTTTTCAAATTCTGGGGCATTGTCATTTATGTCTGTGACACGCAAATAAATGGTTTTAGAGGCATGCAGTGGCGGAGTACCATTATCCGTGGCCACAACGGAGAGGGTATAGTTGGGAGTTATTTCCCTATCCAATGTCATGTTGACTATGACAAGATAAATTATATTGTCTCGCGTAGTCAAACCAAAATGGCCATCACCACCATTTAGCGTTACATTGACATTGGCATATTCAGTTTTGGAATCAGGATCGTGTACCGAAATGCGGGCCACAAAATCCCCAGGTTCGGCAGATTCTGATATCTTGGGTGTGGCATCATCACTGAGGAAAATCACATTAATTGTGGGCTGATTGTCGTTGACATCGGTGACACGTATCGACACAAAAGCCGTGGTTTCCAGCGGTGTTTCTCCATGATCCTTGGCCACCACAACGAGCTCATGCAGTTCTCGCGTTTCAAAGTCGAGCGGCTTATTCACCGATATCCAACCAGTTTGTGGATCAATTATAAACATTTGTTCCTTATCACTCTGGCGGCGATTTATGGAATATTCTACCAAACCATTTTCCTCTGCATCAGCATCTGTGGCAAAAACTTGCAGTACCATGGTACCCACCGTGGCATTTTCTGGCACTGAGGCAAAATAACGACTTTGATTGAAAATCGGTTGATTATCGTTGACATCTTGAATGGTTATGTTCACGGTCATCTGACCCCTCAGTGGTGGGGTGCCACCATCCAAAGCCTCAATTACCAAACTATAAAACGGGGTGGTTTCACGATCCAACAAGCCATTGATCTGCAAATCTAAATACAAAACACCATCACGTTCCCGATGTGACGACAAACGAAAAGCATTGTTCGTATTACCCGAAACGATGTTATACCGTTGTGTATTATAACGACCGAGATCCATGTCGCGAGCCGGATGTAACGTCCTCTTTACGTCGCGTGGTGTGTTTTCCGGAAATTCAATATTCATGACCGCCGTTGGAAAAGTGGGTGCATTATCATTTTCATCCAACACTCGTATTTGAACGCGCACATTTTCACCACCATGCGGTATGGCCACGAGGCTATAGGAGGCCCTTGTTTCACGATCTAAACGCACTTTTGTCCGTATTTCACCCGTTGTGTGATCAATGGCTAAGTCCGTGTTTACAGGACTACCCAGTACCGGTACTATCAAATATGGCGGACCACTATTTACCCCAGGCAGTTGTTCTCCAATATAACCAATTTGATGGCCAATTGGAACGCCCTCCGAAACATCCAGTTTGCGATCCAGTTCTGCTTCCACCCCGCATGAAATTTGTAAAATAAGGCCTAATACTAACAGAAATGGCCAATGGTGCCTATGACTTGATGGCGTTGCGGACAGGGATATAGTATTTGGGCCAAGGCAAGGGCAATCTTCCCTTCTCTCGTCTCCATCCATCATCATTTTGACTCTTCTTCGAAATCTATGATTCATATTGATATATTGTCGGCTGGTTGGATTCAATGTAACATTTGTTGTTGTTGTGGCCTTATTATGTAATTCAGTCATTTTTGTTGTTTATTGTTGTTGTAATGGAGTTTTTTGTTTTTCTTTGAAAAATATTTTTGTTTTGATGGTGATAAAAATTCGTTAGAATTTTTGTTGATATTTTTTAATGCTGTGGTGATGATTGTTGTTTTAAGTAGCTTTTGCTCTTTGTTTACAAAGAGCAGAGAAGCTACTTAAGCTTTGTTTTTGTTGCTATTGTTGATTTAATGCAGTTCGTGCCTTTTAAACCCTTTTCAGCTGAAAATCACTTCGTAGATTCATCATGATTTTTTCGGTGCTGTTGTTGTTGTTTTTCTTAGAAAATGGAATCATTGCTGCATTTTTGTGTGTTGTTGGGACAAAATGTTGTTGTGATCTATGGGGCAATATACACGTGCAACAATCTGAAATTAAAAATAAAAATATCGTTTATTAAAAACAATTTTTAAAATAATAAGAATTATATAAAATTAATAAAAAACTATAAATAATTGTTGATGTATTTATCCTATGTTTTTTATTTATTTTTTTTTTCACATAAGATATTTAGCATTTCATTTTGTCCCGGGGGATTGGTAGCTGGAATACACGCCAATTTCACTAAAATATAATATAATAAACTGGATTATTAAAAAAAATCATGAGCATGAATTTTTCAAGAGTGTTAAATGTTAAAAAATTCCAAAGCTTAGATTTTTTAAGATTTTTTTCAAAAGCCTAAATTTATTTAACGTTTTTTGCAAAGCGTGGATTTTTAAACGATTTTTAGAGCGTGAATTTATTTAACGATCTTTTTCCAGAGCGTACATTTATTTAACATTTTTTTCAGGGCTTGAATTTATTTAACAATTATTTTCCCGAGCCTGGATTTGTTTAATATTTTTTCCAGAGCGTTGATTTGTTTAACAATTTTTCCCAGAGCGTGGATTTGTTTAGTATTATTTCTAGAGCGTGAATTTTATTAAAGATTTTTTCAAGAGTGAAGATTTATTTAACGACTTTTTCCAGAGCGTGGAGTTTCCTAAAGTTTTTTTTAAATAGCGAGGATTTTCTTAAAGTTTTTTCTTCACAAAAGTGGATTTTCTTACATATGATTTTCTTAAGCTTTCTTATTCATAAGAGTGAATTTACAGATTTTTTATATAAGCGTGGTTTTTCTCAAGATTTTTTAATAGCGTGGATTTTTAAAAGATTTTGTCAAGAGCGTGCATTTTTTTTAAGATTTTTACATAAGAGTGAATTTATACAATTTTTTCAAGAACTTGTATTTTAATCGAAAGCATGGATTGTTTTAAATATCTTTGTTCAAGGTCGTGGATTTTTTAAAGATATATTTTAAATATATTTTCAAAAGAGTGTATTTTTGAAAAATCCTTGAGGCGTGGAATTTTTTTTAAAAAATTTGAGTTCTTGAGTTCTGGAAAAACTTTTGAGGAGTAGATTTTTTTTAAAAAAAATGAGTTTTTTTAAAAACCTTTGAGTCGTTGATATTTTGAAACATTTGATTTTGGAAGCCCTTTGAGACGTGGATTTAAAAAAATGAGATTCTCAAAAACCTTTGAGACGTGGATTTTTTTAAAAACAAATGGAGTTTTTGAAAAACATTTGAGGCTTGGATTTTTGAAAAAAACATATTAGGCTTGGATTCTTTAAAAAAATTTTGAGTTCTTGAGTTTTTAAAAACCTTTGACGCGTGGATTTTTTTATGAGTTTTTGAAAAGAATTTGAGGCGCGGATATTTAAAAAAAAATTGAGTTTTTGAAAAACCTTTGAAGCGTGCATATTTTAAAAAATAGATTTTGAAAAACCTTTGAGTCGTGGTTTTTTTTTTAAAAAAATTATTTTTTGAAAAAAATTTTGAGGCGTGGGTTCTTTTAAAAAAAATGATGTTTTGAAAAAGTGTTGAGGCGTGGATTCATTAAAAAAATTGAGTCTTTGAAAAAAGGGTTTTCTTCACAAGAGTAGATTTTCTTAACGATTTTTTTAAAGAGCGAGGATATTCTTAAGAATTTTTCCTCATAAGAGCAACTTTTCCAAGAATTTGTAATAGCGTGATTTTTTAAAGATTTTTCATGAGCGTGTTTTTTACAATTTTTTAAGAGCGTACATTTTTTAACTTTTTAACATAAACGTGGACTAGTATTTGTGTTAAATATTTCTTCACAAGGTCGCTGATTTCTTTCTATGAGCCGCTGATTTAAAAAAAAAAAAATTGAGTTTCTGAGGTCTGGAAAAACATTTGGGTCGTAAATTAAAAAAAAATAGTTTTTGAAAAAGCTTTGAGGCGCAGATTTTTTAAAAAAATTTGAGTTTTTGAAAAATATTTGAAGCGTGGATTTTTTAAAAAAATTGAGTTTTTGAAAAAATTTTAGGTCGTGGGTTTTTTTTAAAAATTTTGAGTTTTAGAAAACATTTTTAGGCGTGGATTTAAAAAAATTTAATCTTTTAAAAACCTTTGAGGCCTGGATTTAAAAAAAATAAAAATTGAGCTGTGGATAAAATAATGGGACGTGGATTTTTTAAAAAAATTGTGTTTAAAAAAAATTAAGGCGTAGATTTTTTTAAAAAAAATTGAGTGTTTGAGAAACCATAGAGGCGTGGATATAAAAAAAAATTGAGTGTTTGAAAAAACATAGAGGCGTGGATTTTTTAAAAAAAAAAATTAGTGTTTGAAAAACCATAGAGGCGTGGATTTAAAAAAAAAAAAATTAGTGTTTGAAAAACCATAGAGGCGTGGATTTTTTAAAAAAAATATTTGAGTGTTTGAAAAACCATAGATGCGTGGATTTTTTAAAAAAAATATTTGAGTGTTTGAAAAACCATAGATGCGTGGATTTTTTAAAAAAAATATTTGAGTGTTTGAAAAACCATAGAGGCGTGGATTTTTTAAAAAAAATATTTGAGTGTTTGAAAAACCATAGAGGCGAGGATTTTTTAAAAAAAATATTTGAGTGTTTGAAAAACCATAGAGGCGTGGATTTTTTAAAAAAAATATTTGAGTGTTTGAAAAACCATAGAGGCGTGGATTTTTTAAAAAAAATATTTGATTGTTTGAAAAACCATAGAGGCGTGGATTTTTTAAAAAAATATTTGAGTGTTTGAAAAACCATAGAGGCGTGGATTTTTTAAAAAAAATATTTGAGTGTTTGAAAAACCATAGAGGCGTGGATTTTTTAAAAAAAATATTTGAGTGTTTGAAAAACCATAGAGGCGTGGATTTTTTAAAAAAAATATTTGAGTGTTTGAAAAACCATAGAGGCGTGGATTTTTTAAAAAAAATATTTGAGTGTTTGAAAAACCATAGAGGCGTGGATTTTTTAAAAAAAATATTTGAGTGTTTGAAAAACCATAGAGGCGTGGATTTTTTAAAAAAAAATATTTGAGTGTTTGAAAAACCATAGAGGCGTGGATTTTTTAAAAAAAATATTTGAGTGTTTGAAAAACCATAGAGGCGTGGATTTTTTAAAAAAAATATTTGAGTGTTTGAAAAACCATAGAGGCGTGGATTTTTTAAAAAAAATATTTGAGTGTTTGAAAAACCATAGAGGCGTGGATTTTTTAAAAAAAATATTTGAGTGTTTGAAAAACCATAGAGGCGTGGATTTAAAAAAAAATGGATTTTTTAAAAAAAAAATATTTGAGTGTTTGAAAAACCATAGAGGCGTGGATTTAAAAAAAAAATATTGGATTTTTTAAAAAAAAAATTGAGTGTTTGAGAACCATAAAATTTGAGTGTTTGAAAAACCATAGAGGCGTGGATTTTTAAAAAAACATTTAGTGTTTGAAAAACCATCGAGGCGTGGATTTAAAAAAAAAAAAATTGAGTGTTTGAAAAACCATCGAGGTGTGGATTTTTTAAAACAAATTTGAGTGTTTAAAAAACCATCGAGGCGTGGATTTTTTAAAAAAAATATTTGAGTGTTTGAAAAACCATAGAAGCGTGGATTTTTTAAAAAAAATATTTGAGTGTTTGAAAAACCATAGAGGCGTGGATTTTTTAAAAAAAATATTTGAGTGTTTGAAAAACCATAGAGGCGTGGATTTTTTAAAAAAAATATTTGAGTGTTTGAAAAACCATAGAGGCGTGGATTTAAAAAAAAATGGATTTTTTAAAAAAAAAATATTTGAGTGTTTGAAAAACCATAGAGGCGTGGATTTAAAAAAAAAATATTGGATTTTTTAAAAAAAAAATTGAGTGTTTGAGAACCATAAAATTTGAGTGTTTGAAAAACCATAGAGGCGTGGATTTTTAAAAAAACATTTAGTGTTTGAAAAACCATCGAGGCGTGGATTTAAAAAAAAAAAATTGAGTGTTTGAAAAACCATCGAGGTGTGGATTTTTTAAAACAAATTTGAGTGTTTAAAAAACCATCGAGGCGTGGATTTAAAAAAAAAAATTAATGTTTGAAAAACCATCGAGGCGTGGATTTTTTAAAAAAAAATGAGTGTTTGAAAAACCATAGAGGCGTGGATTTTTTAAAAAAAATATTTGAGTGTTTAAAAAACCATCGAGGCGTGGATTTAAAAAAAAATTAATGTTTGAAAAACCATCGAGGCGTGGATTTTTTTAAAAAAAATTGAGTGTTTGAAAAACCATCGAGGCGTGGATTTAAAAATAAAAAAAATTGAGTGTTTGGAAAACGATCGAGGCTTAGATTAAAAAAAAAAGAGTGTTTGAAGAACCATCGAGGCGTGGATTTTTTAAAAAAAATTGAGTGTTTGAAATACCATCGAGGCGTGGATTTTTTAAAAAAATGTTTGAGTGTTTGAAGAACCATCGAGGCGTGGATTTTTTAAAAAAATTTGAGTGTTTGAAAAACCATCGAGGCGTGGATTTTTTTAAAAAAAATTGGGTGTTTGAAAAACCATCGAGTCGTGGATTTTTTAAAAAAAAATTTGGGTGTTTGAAAAACCATCGAGGCGTGGATTTTTTAAAAAAAAATTTCAGTGTTTGAAAAACCATCGAGGCGTGGATTTTTTTTAAATTGAGTCTTTGAAAAAACTTTGAGGCGTGGATTTAAAACAAATTGAGGATTTTCAAAGCCTTTGAGGCGTGGATTTAAAACAAATTGAGGATTTTCAAAGCCTTTGAGGCGTGGATTTAAAACAAATTGAGGATTTTCAAAGCCTTTGAGGATGGATTTTTGGAGCGTGGAGTTTTTAAAAAGCAATTTGAGTAGTGGATTTAAAAAAAATTGGATCGTGGATTAAAAAAATGCGACGTGGATTAAAAAAAAAATTAAAAAAAATTATGGCGTGGATTAAAAAATTGTGACGTAGATTTAAAAAAAATTGTGGCGTGGATTAAAACAATTGTGACGTAGATTTAAAGAAAAATGGGGCGTGGATTTTTAAAAAAAATTAGTGGTGGATTAAAAAAAAACAGTCGTGGATTTCTAAAATAAAAAAATTGTGGCGTGGATTTAAAAGAAAAAATTGTGACGTGTATTTAATAAAAAATGTGACGTGAATTAAAAAAAAGGGACGTAGATTCAAATTTTGTATCGTGGATTTTTAAAATAAAACATTTGTGGCGTGGATTTAAAAAATTGTGGCGTGGATGTAAAAAAAATTGTGGCGTGGATGTAAAAAAAATTGTGGCGTGGATGTAAAAAAAATTTGTCATGGAATTTTTAAAAAAAATTGGGACCGTGAGTTTTGAAAAATTTTTAAATTTTAAAAAATTTTATATTTTCTATTTTTTAAAAACTGTAAAGCCTTGGATTTTTTTAAGATATTTCTAGCGTGAGATTTTTTTAAAAAAAATTAACTTCTAATTTTTTTAAAGGATTTTTAAACATTTTTTTAAATTTTGAACAGTGGATTTTTTTAATTTTTAACTGGTAATTTTTAAAAATGTTTAAAACAGTGGATTAATTTGGCGGGGTTTAAAAAAAATGGAAACGCGGATTTCTAAGAAAGTTTTAATCGAGGATTTTTAAAACATTTTGAACCGACCACTCCTTCGGGTACCTCCCCCTCCAAAAGTGCAGATTACGATCATTGGAGGATTGTTTTGACATTTTCACCAAGGTAATTTTTGTGGTGTTGATTAAAGCGATATAATTTTTTTCTTGGGCAATTCCATGTTTCTGCCCACCTAAGGTTATATGTGAAACTGATATATTGAAGTCGGTTCAGATTTGGATATAGCTCCCTTATTTATGTTCGCTCTGAGGTATTTTTGAAGCAATTTTTAAAATTTCATCGAATTCGGTCTAGAAATAAGTTTGCCAAATTATATTGAAATGGGTTCAGATTTGGCGTATTTGAGATATATGACACACCAAACACAAAATGTCTGTCTACGTTTCATGAAATTTGTAAAATGTGACAGAATTTTGTATAGAAAAAAGTTCGCCAAATTATTTTGAAAAAGGTTCAGATTTGAACAATAATATAATAATTATTCCACAAACATCCCATACGGGACAAGAGAGACTTCTCTCATATCAATGAGTGCACCCCGATTCATATTAGTTCAATGATATGGGACATACAGTTTATCGCCTAGTTCGAATGGCGTGTCTTAAGACACCAGAGAGAGAAGTTTTTACATGGCTGAAATTCACAGGAAATGCCGCCAACATTACTGAGGGGTATTTTGCCGCCGTTGAAATTTTTTGATGTTGCCTGGCCGGGGAGTCGACCCCACGACCTTCGGTGTGCAAGGCGGGTGTGCATACCATTGCCATTACCATTACCACGGTGACACCCAAATTTTTTTATTTATTTATTTTTTTTTTTTTGCCAATTTCATGTATTTGAAGCTCCAAACACTAAATTGGACAGACATTTTGATGAAATTTGGAAAATGTGACCCAATTTGGTGTAGAAAAAATTTGGCTAAACTATATAACATCGTGGTGGTGCAGTAATAGGCCCGTCCCACTTTGATCGTTTCCTTACTGGTATAATTTGTTATATTGTTATACCATTTACCCTCCCAACATCCGACTTTTCCACTTCGCTTCTCATCTACTTTGTTTTTGCAATTGCGACTTTCAATTTTTTTTTTCTTCCTTAATGTAGTCTTAATGAAAACAAATGTGCCATTTGTGTTGGCAATTAATTAGAAATCATGAATTAATGTTTTTTGTTTAAACAATTTGTGAGCAGTGTTTGTGGTTTTGCATTTACGTTTTTTTTCACGTTGAATCTCAAGCATATTTTTTCCTTGAGGTTTAGTATAAGAAAGCATGCAATCTTTGTGTTACTTGTCGTTTTTATACTATTTACGTTTTTGTTGTTTTTTTTATTATTTTCTAACGAGTCAACGCTGGTCATTTGTCAGTTTATGTGTTTTATTAGCTGTTGTGCTTTTTATGATTTTTCAATAAATGAAAACTTAATTAAATTTTGTTGTAGCCGTCACACATAAAACTAGGGGATTTATGGTGATGATTCTGGTAATGGTGGTGGTGGTGGTGACGATAAAGTTAAGATTTTCGTGTGCGGTAGGGAGTTTCGTTTAATAATTGATTAGTGGTTTTGGGAGGAGGAGAAATGTAAATAAAAAGGAGGAAAAAATAATCAGCAGCTGTGATTCTAAGCATTCGTTTGAGCTGGGTGGCGTTTAAAGCAGCGAGAGAAATTTATAGCAGAGAAATCTAGGTGGAATATTTAAATCAATATTTATATAGAATCTTAATTTGCAGTAATCCGAACATTTCTATTCTATATAAAAAAACACAATTTGGAATACAAAATGTCTAAACTTTTTTTGTAAAAATACCAACAAAAAAAATCAATTAATAAGTTTGTTATACTCATCTAGTCACCCATTGGCAGCTGCTGTATGCTAACAGCAACAACAACAACAGTAATTGTTGTTGTAAATATTTTAATTTAAATTTTAATTAAACCATAATTAATCTTGTCTCGACTATGTTCAGCTAACTGTTTTCAGCTTGTTTTGGCTTTATGTTAATACCGCCGCCACCATCGCCACTGCCTGCCACTGTTTGGTGTTGAAGTGTGTGTGTGTGTCCCTCTGTGTGTATATGGTGTTTTATTATTCATCAGTTGGGGTATAAAACAAAAGACTTAAGTAGCGAACTTGTTTTTTCACACAATAGCTTAACTATGTAAAAACTACATCTAGTAGAAATGCGTGTGTGTTAACGCTCATAAGCAGCTCACGAAAACATTTAACATCGTTTGCGTTTATGGTTCTAATAAATTATTGCAATGTTTTTATTTTGTTAATTTATTTCATTCATTTGCTGTTGTTGTTTTCTTTTTTTTTCAAAATACAAATGAGTATGTGAGTGTGCCATAGATTATGAGATTCTTAAGGTTTTCATAAAAAAATTGCTTAGTTTTTTTTTTTCTAAAGAACGTTAGAATATTTTGTATCATGTCTCCCATCGATTTGTTAATATAAATTATTATTCATATAAGCCACCTTCATTCATAGCAACTGGTCGTCTAGCTACTCAGCCAAGCTGATTAGCACAAAGCAAAAGGCAAATGGCATAATGTTGTGTCTGGACTTTAATTAATAGCATTCAATTAAATTTCTGTTCTATTTCTAAGTTAAATGAATGTTTAAATGGTAAACAAACAGTGTCGGGAAAAAACACTTTGTATTCTGTGGCAAGCAAAACATTCCGCGAAAATACAATGACCAGACAAAAGGAAATATTTTTGATGTGCACAATGGGAAAGAGAATGCTATAAGACCAAGAAAGACCGAAAATATTTACTGGTATACCTTTAGGATCAAGGCATTTGAATTAAAAATAGTTTTGGGGGTTTCATGATATTCTCTGGAAAACTTTTACACCAACAAGGCCTGGATATCTTAAAATTATTGGATTTTTAAAAAATATTTGTAGCATTTTTAAAGATATTTTTGAAGAAATGACCAAGAACACCTGGATTTTTGAAAATATGTTTTTCATAACAGTTTTTAAATGACTTAATACCAAAAACGTGGATTCGTAAACATTTATTTTTGAGGAATTATATAAATATTTTTTTCAAATGTTTTTAAAGTTTTTCGAACCAAGAAAGCGTTGATTTGTAATTGTTTTGCGTGCATTTTGAAAAAAAAAAGAATCAGAATATTTTTGAATGGATTTCATAATAAGTGGAGTAAATTTTCGAAAATATCTTTTCAGAGGCTTTTGAAAATATTTTTTCTACGTTAAATAAAGTTTATTCAAGCTTAAGGTCAATAAATTCTGTTTTTTTTATTTTATTTTTTTATATTTTTTGTGCAATATTTCGAAATTCTATGAATTTAATCTTCAGCCAGGGAACTGGCTGAAAAACATCCAAAATTCGACAGGCTGCCAGGATGTAAGAAGTGTGATTCTGGCTGCAAGAAATAGAGAGCTGTTTATGCCTGTATAATGTTAAATATATAATATATAATATTTAAACCTGATATATGTTTCGTAGAACTATTATAAAGTACAAAGTATGGACCAAATAAGTAACTGTCTTCGAGAGTTATCACGAGTAAATAAATACATTTATAATTTATTGTATGATCGCTCATATCCGGATAACGGATTTGCAAATAAAGAAGAAAACTGGTGTAGTGTGAATACCACCACCGAATGTTTTTATGGCAATAAATTGGAGGAATTAAATAAATATTTAAATATTTAAATTTATTGACCTAAAGCTCGAATAAACTTTATTTACCAACCAAATAAAAGGGTAGAAGAAAACTCCCAATTAAATATTTTTCTAATTTCAATTTCTGAATAATTTATTTAATTTCTGAATATTTTTTTTTTTAATAATGACTTTTGGACGAGAAAGTAGTGATTTTTATTTTTTTTTTGAAGATTGATGTTTTTTGTCCGAAGACAAAACGGCCTGCAATTCTAAAATTATTTTTGAGAAGATTTTTAATTTTTTTTCGTCATTTCATTTCGAACCAAAAAGGATTTACAAAATATTTTTTTAGGAGACTTTGAAATATATTTTTCATACGTTTTTTCTAAATGGTTTTCGAACCAGAAAACGTGGATTTTTCAAAATGCTTTTAATGATTTTTTTAGAACCAAATCGTCATGGATTTTATAAAATATTTTTTAAGAGATTTTTGAAAATTTGTTTCAAACTATTTTTTTTTTTTGGATTTGAAGATAAAGTAGAAAACTGGTGTAGTGTGACTACCACCGCCGAATGTTTTTATTGCAATAAATTGGAGAAATTATATAAATATTTAAAAAAAACTTATTGACCTTAATATTTTTAAGAGATTTTTAAATATTTTTTAACTATTTTTTTAAATGATTTTCGATTCGAAAAGGAATGAATTTAAAACAAATCAAAATATTTTCTACATGATTAAAATTTCAAAAGGTTTCTTTGTACATTTTTTTTCTACTATTTTCTGATTTTAAAAACGCGAATTTTTAAAAATATGTTTTTTATTTTTATTTATATTATTTTTTAAACGATTTTGAACCAAACAGCGTGGATTTTTCCAAATGTTTTTTAGGAGATTTTTGGATATATTTTTCAAACTATTTTTAAAACAAAACGGCGTGAATTTGTCGAAATGTTTTTTAGGAGATTTTTGGATATATTTTTCAAACTATTTTTAAAACAAAACGGCGTGAATTTGTCGAAATGTTTTTAGAAGATTTTTGAATATATTTTTTAAACTATTTTTTCGAAACATTTTTTGGGAGATTTTTGAATATATTTTCCAAACTATTTTTTTTTTTCTAAATAATTTTGAACCAAGAAGTCGTGAATTTTTCAAAATATTTTTTAGGAGATTTTAGAATATACTTTGTAAACTATTTTTTTTTTCATAAATGTGTTTTGAAACAAAAAGATATGGATTTAAAAAAAAAAATTCAAAATATTTTCTAAATGATTTAAAATTCAAAGGTTTAAATGTTTTTTCCAATTTATTTTCTAAATGGTTTTAGGATAAAAAATGCCAATTTTTCAAAATAAGTTGTCCAAATGTTTTAAAAATATTTTCTAAATAATTTTTAAACCAAAAAGCGTGGATTTTTCAGAATATTTTTTCCAAATTTTTTCAAAACATCATTTTTGTTTTCAAACCAAAAACGCTTTAATTGTCCAAAATATTTTCCAATTTTTTCAATATATTTTCAAAATTTTATTTTGAATAACTTTCAGATAAAAAGGCGTACTTTTAAAATTTTTTTTTTGCAGATTTTTAAAAATATTATTGAATGAACAGAAGAACAACAAGGCGACGCACATTGGGGCAAGATTCCAAAAAACGGAGATTAATTCAGGGAAGCATTTGAGTGAACTAATGTTAATATTTTTCGAATGTTTACACTTCAATCAATATAACGGAACACAGTTTTGGTGCAAATTGAGGGATTGGAGAAGTATATTCGAAGCCCTCATAAATGGGTACCATAAAAACTATGAAGTGTTTTTACGGGTTTGCCTTCATTTCTTATTTGATGAATCCAAAATCTTCTAATATGATAAATTATTGGTTAAGCTAATATTTGCAAAAAATGATTAAGTTAGGTCAATATTTTAGTGTAGCTCCCATACAACGGTATCTCCCGATTTTATGTATTTCGAGGGTCTTGACCACATTTTTTAGTACATTTATCTGTAAATTAGGATTTATAGTTCTCAATGCCTAAGAATTCATAGTGTGAAAATTTTTCAATATAGGTCAATGTTTTGGTATAGGCCCCATATAGAGGTGCAGTCAAATTTGGGAGTTTTCGAATATTATATGCATATATTGCTACTAAACTGGTTCAAATTGTGAATTGTACATTTTGAAGGGATTGAAAATATTTCTATCAAACATCACCTCTATATATTCTCGTTTTGGAATAAGCTCCATATAAAATATTCCGCTAATTTTTTAACTCAAAAATAGGGAAAATGGCTACATTTAAATTAATTTTTAATATGCTTCTAAACTTCTTTTGCCATAAATATGTTTTTCTAAGACTTAGATTCCTAACTGAAGTTGACGATTCCATTCTAAAAGGGGCACTTTTGATGCGTAAAAAATATTACTCTTTATATACCAAAATTTAATTTAATTTTTTATGGTGCTCTTTAAATTATTAAAAATTCTTTAGCTTTATGACAGTGTAACTGTAGAAGTAAACAATATATGATCTTGACATTTTGGTTAAAGACTTACAATTTTGTACCATATTACCATGTAACGACAGTTATACCAAAAACCGAATTTAATTTATGTTAATTAATCTCCATTTTTTGCTATTTCACCCCTTGTGCATCGTCATCATTTTATATAAATCATTATACACTCCACGTCAGTAGAATAGAACACCTAAATATTTGTTAATGTTAGCTTATTTATCCCAAAACGAATGAATCTGCGTTTTTAATCTTGTGGGGATTTAAAGTCGATAATGTTCCGTATCAAACACAGGAAAAATTATGTGTCTAGCTCTTCGCGATATGATTTTCTGATCAATTTTCCGATATACTATGAGAAATAGGCATTTATTTTTTGGTCATCAGGATAGAACAGACATTTTATTTTCGCGAATTTTTGAGATATTAACGCCGTATTTTCTTTCAGTCGATAAAGCGAGGCTTTCTAATCATTTTTCACCAAATAAACCCTATAAATAATTCCGCGGGCACAGAAATAATAGCGTTAAAGGGTTTAAATTAACAGATATTTGAAACATATCGGAATATCAATAGGAGTTGCGCAGTTATGTCATATTTCTTCACAATAATATAGAATATGACACAGACAACCTCGACGGATACAATCGAGTGCTTCGGATGCTGATAAGATGGAACAATTTCCAAATAATTATGAAAAACGTCAAAATTGCTTATAAAAACCTTGATGTTTTGTACAATAAAATGAGTTTTCCGCGAACAAGTCTGCCGTTTAAAGGTTTGGAAATATGCTCCAGATTTGGAGGAAGATAATCAGATACGAAAACAACCGTTATTTTAATACACTGAGGGAAATTTAAGTACTTTTTAAAACAACATACGAAACCTAAAACCTCAATTTCCATGACTGTGCTTTCCCGCGAAAACGGGTCTTTTAAATTTGCGAGTTCAGTTAAGAAAACTACTAATTCGTAAAATACGGTATAGAGAGCATAACCGGATCCATTTATATTGGAGCATAACACTGTTGAGAACAGTCGCGGACACCGAAAAAAGAACACATATAAAACTCGAAGTCCAAAGGGTGTGTTCAATTTGAAAATTGTGCTAAAATTTCCCTCATTGTATCGTAGCGGTTGTTTTCATATCAAATTATTTTCCTCTAAATCTGGAACATATTTCCAAACCTTTAAACGGCAGACTTTTTCGCGGAAAAACCATTTTATTGAACAAAACATCATGGTTTTTATAAGAAATTTTGACGTTTTTCATATTTATTTTGAAAATGTTTAATTTTATCAGCATCCGAAGCACTCGATTGTATCCGTCGAGGTTGTCAGTGTCATATTTTATCTTATTGTGAAGAAATATGACATAACTGCGCGACCCCTACTGATATTCCGAGATGTTTCAAATATCTGTCAATTTAAACCCTTTAACGCTGTTATTTCGGTGCCCGCGGAATAATTTATAGGTTTCCTTTGGTAGAAATGATTAGAAAGCCTTGCTTTATCGATTGAAAGAAAATTCGGCGTTAATATCTCAAAAATTCGGGAAAATATAGTGACTGTTCTATCCTGATGACCAAAAATAAATGCATATTTTTCATAGTACTATCGGAAAATTGATCAGAAAACCATTTCGCGAAAAGCTAGAAACATATTTTTTTCTTTGTGTGATACGGAACATCATAGACTTTAAATCCCCACAAGATTAAAAACGCAGATACATTCATTTTTGGATAAATAAGCTAGAATTAACAAAAATTTAGGTGTTCTATTCTACTGACGTGGAGTGTATATAGAAACTATAACATAATGGTAGACCTGCACAAGTTGTGTTATGTAGGGTGACCACAGACATTAAGCCAAAACACGACATACTGTACAACAGTAACAGGGAAAATGAAGACAAAAACCCCAAAATGCAAATATTTGACCCACAGCTATTTCCACCATTTTTGACATAACTCAAAATGTGCAAGTAGAGAGCAAGTTTTGTTTGCGCAATATCAAAGAAAACAATCAAGAGAAAAATACAAAAAAAAATCTCACGACCTTCTCGACACTCTTTTTTGTTATACTCCAATACATTTCAAAATTATGCAAAATCTGGACACATTTTGAGGAATTTTTTAAACACATTTTTACAAGACTTTTTCAGTACAATTTTTTCCTAAAATATTAAGAATTACCTCTGCTTGAAATATCTATTTTGAAAATGCCAAGTTTTTGTAGCAGAAACTACGTTATGGCGATTTAAAAGCAGCAAAATTTAATACTTTTCACCTGTTTCTTAAATTTTAAAAATATGTTCAACTTTAACACTGTGCTACACGAAAAGTAAACAACATACGACTTTGCTATTTTGGCTAGTGAGGTAGAATTTTGTACTCGTTAACCCTGTCAAGACAGATTATCAAAAATTTGTGTTTCAATTTTTCAAATAAGAGCCGTTTTTTTAATCTTGCCCCAACGTGCGAGGTGAGCGTTGAACACACAACCCTAGGATTTATAGTCGGACACACACTCACTGTGCCACCGTCCTCATTACTTAGTGAGGAGCAAAGTAGTAGTTGTTGACCAATGCGTAATGCAAAAACAACTTTTTTGTTGTTTTTACCCCGCTTATTGAAGCAACACTCCTATGTTCGTATTCTTTGCGAAGCAAAGACGACATAAAAACAGTGGTGGATATGAAATTCTTTAGTTCGACTCAAATTGTGGGGTAAACAGCTTTAGGGCCATACAGCAAATTTCTCACTTTGTTTAATTTGCTGGATGGGCTTATTGACCTGTTTATCGATACAGAGTCGGCGGAAAAGGGAACTGATGAAGTTGTTTGGTGACAACTGAAACTATAGTATTCCCTACCCTCCGCCCGCAACTAATCAATTTCATATCCCCTGTAAAACATTTTGTTGTTATTCAAATACTTGAATACAACAAATAATGGACTCAAGCTGAAATAAACACAAAGATGTAAAATTCTGCAGTCCAACAATAAAAAACGCCAACAATATTTTTTTTCTCAAAATATTTTTTTTTTTTTAATTTTTTTTCTCAAGCAATATTTTTAACATTTTCCAAAAAAAAAATTGAAAATTTTTCAGACCAAAATGGTGTGGATTTTTAAAACAATTTTTTAAATTTTTTCAATATATTTTTTGAAAATTGATATTTGATTCAAAATCTTCGCTTGGAGGTCAACATTTTGATAAAAAATATTTTTTTAAAAAATTCTTGGTTGGAAGTCTGGTGTTTAAATATATTCTTTAAAAAAATCCTCGTTTTGAGGACTGATCTTTTATGAATAAATATTCTTCAAAGAATCCACTTTTAATTGCCTGATGATCGATGAAACTATTCATAAAAAATGCAAGTTTTCTTGTAAAACTCCCCCACTGTTCATTTGTATATGTAACCGACTCGCACCAATAATTTATAATTAAAAAACAGTGTTTTTAAAAGAATTTTTATGTCACTATTAAGACACATTAAATGACAAGTAATTTTGTAATGGTAGCTGGTAATGTGGTTGTTGTTGTTGTTGGTGCGGCTGCAGCTCCATGTTATTCACACAGCTTTTTTAAACACTTGCAAAAGGTTAATTAGATAATATGTTACTGGTGTTCGGTGTTCGGAAAACAAAATTACTTGAATCACTTGAAAGTTAAATTCAATTTTGTTATTAAAAAATGTTGTTTACAAAATACTTGGAATTGATTTTTCATGGTGGTTGGTGGCTACAGGGGGAACTCGACGTTTAAACGTTTTAATAAATGGCATTATGAGGCAATTCTCTGGTATAGACCTTGTTATGCGGATTATTTGAAGAAACAAATCTTCTTTAAAGGTTCCACTGTGTTTATAAAATATGCAAATTTTCTCTCGACTACACTTTGTCAAGAACATATCTTTTACATTTATTTTATTTCAATTCTTTATTTTTATACACCCCCTTAATGAGTTTTTTTCTTTTGTTTTTTTGCTGAAATGCTTGGAAATTTATTACAATTTTGCATTCATTTCATACGGTCTTATCTTGTTCTATCATGTAGTGTTAAGTTTGTTTTTTTCTTTATTATTTCGACTGCAAGCCTTTTGAGTGAGGGAGCGAGTAAGTTGCAGACATAATGTAATTATTTATTCTTCTCACATGCTTTGCAAGTTACAAGTCAATAATCATAATATTTGTGTTGCAATTATTTTAAAATGTATAATGACATTTCCGTGCCCAGAACATTAACGGCTTGACTTTAAGGAGTTAGGTTTTGTGTTTTTGGAAGCACTCCACATAAAAATGGGAGTGATTGCCAGAGATATGAATAAATTTGTTGTTCTTTTTGTTTTGACAGGTTTTGCCGGGTATGGCAAATTGGCTGTAGTGCAGTTATGTGCTAATCTCACATTCTTAAACGTTTTATGGCGATTTGGAAATTTTGTTTTTAAACCGAGCCGTTACTAATCAAAAGATTGTCAATAATGAAATGAATGAAAGGCGCCGGTTTTTTAGTACGAATATATACAAAGTTTCAGCATATTAAAAAACTGTAAAAACAACCAAATGAAAAAAGTTAGTCATCGAAATAAAAATTCTGAAAGAGTGACAGGTAGATGGCAGAAAATTGGCGGCTATGAAAGCACTGCCCATTGAAAGATATTCCACGCGGTTTCTGATTTTGGTATTTCCGCAAAGCTTGATCCGCATCCCAAATAAAAAAACGTTGTTATGAAGTGAATCTAAACTAAATGGTTTAAATCTGATATACCTTTGTAATTATGCTTTCCATCTTCAATATAAAGAGCTGAAATAAAAAACCTTTTCAATTCTCATTCCATTTCCGCCCAATCACAATTATAAATTTAAACAAGAATATATCTTTCCAAAAATATTTAAATACCCCTGGCCCTTAATATTGAGTCACTGTTTTTTTTTTTCATATCATGCCGAAAGAGATCAAAAGCCGAAATTCATTTGTGGGTAGCTATTTTCTTAGTTTGTTTTCTTCATTCAAAATGCTTCAGCCGTTCAATGACTCTGTGCTGTTGCATTGCCCTACTGTTGATGCTGCCTATAATCGAAAAAATAATGATGATGACAATGATGACGTTGAAATAAATAATTTCAACTAGTCATTCTGATGTTAAACATCTTGTAAATAATTGTTTGAAAAACAATAGAAATTAAAATGTTGTTGAGAGCTACCCCAGGGGACAAGATATTAAGATACAAATAGAAATAACATTTAAAAAAAAGAAAAAACTGAAAATGTTTTTCATTTCGAGGGTTTCTTTTTGTTGATGAAGTTATTATTAAAAAAATATGACCACAAGAGGGCAAGAAAATATATTAACAAGCAAAAGCAACCTAAATAGGCTAATATTGATGTATTCAATGATTTTTATTATTTCGATAAAGGTTATGCTTTGTAAATAGAATAATTTCTGATTATTTCTATACGGACATAACATTCCAAAAAAAAAAAAAACTGATTATATTGGATTTAAAAAATATATTACTAAATACCAACTAATAATTTGTTGGAGTTTTATGGTCTGGTAGTTCTCGTGCCTTTTTAGTCTGATAGTCTATCAAAAAATATTCTTAAAAATCCCCCAAGAAATATTTTTTAATAATTCCTAAAAATTTCCTCAAAAATAATAACAAATTTACGCTTGATTGGTCTGATGGTCTCTCAAAAATATTTTAAAAAATTCCTTCAAAAGTATGGTCTCTCAAAAAAAAAAATCCTCAAATATATTTGAAGCATAAAAAATCTTCCAAAAATTAGCTTAAAAAATTCAAGCCTTTGGTAACTCACAAAACTAATTAAAAATTCAATTAAAAACATTTTAAAAAATTCACCACAGTTGGTTTCTCAAAAATGTTTTGAAAAATTCCCCCAAACAATATTCTTAAAACCTCTGTCATTTTTTTAATCCACGCTTCTTGGTTCTCCCAAAAGATCTACAAACAAAATTATAAATGTTCCCTCAAAAATATTAAAAAAATCTCCTGATGTTTTGACGATGATCTCTCAGAGAACAAAACTGAAAAATTCAAATTAAAATTAATTATAAAAATATTTTTTAAAATCATCCGACACAAACATTTAGAAATATTTCTTAAAAATATTTAAAAAATGTATGGCTAATAATCCCTCAAATCCCCCAAAATCCTTCAAAAAATCCTTTTAAAATATTCCAAAAATCCAAACTTATTGGTCTCCCTCCCCAAAGAGATCCTTAAAATAACCTAACAAATTTTTCTCATAATCCGTATTAATTTTAAAAAATAATTTTTAAAATCACAAATTTTCAAAAATATTCACAAACATTGCTTATATTTAAGAAACGTGTAGCTAATAATCCCTCAAAATATCTGGAAAGAATCCCTTAAAAATATTTCAAAAATCCAAGATTATTGGATCCTTTATAATTACTTTAACACTTTTCTTAATACTCCGCTTTTGTTGGCTTTTGGTGGTTCCTCAAAATATATTCTTAAAAATCCACCTCTGTTTGGCCTGATGGTACTCACAAAAATCAATAAAAATTCAATTAAAAATATTTTAAAAAATTTACGCCAGTTGGTTTTTCAAAAATGTCTTAAAAAATTCCCCGAAATAATATTCTTAAAAACTCAGTCAAATTTGTTAATCCACTCCTCTTAGTTCTCCAAAAAGATATGTAAATGTTCTCCCAGAAATATAAAAAAAATTCTCCTTATGTTTGGCCGATGATCTCTCAAAAAACAAAACAGAAAAATTCAAATTAAAATTAATTTTAAAAAAGTTATTTTTAAAATCACAAATATTCAAAAATATTCAGAATTATTACTTGAAAATATTTAAGAAACGTTTGGCTAATAATCCCTCAAAATATCTGCAAAAAATCCCTTAAAAATATTTCAAAAATCCAAGCTTATTGGCATCCCTCCCCAAAGAGATCCTTTAAAATTAAATTTTGGTGGTTTCTCAAAATAGATTTTTAAAAATCTGGTGGTCTCTTAAAACATGTCATTAATCCACGCGTGTTTGGTCTTGCGGTTCCTCAAAAATATTCTTAAAAATCCACGCCTGTTTGGACTGAAGGTACATCGAATAATATTCTTAAAAATTCCCTCAAAAATATTCTTAAAAATCTATGCCTGTTTGGCATAAAAATGTCCTCAAAAATATTCTTAAAAATCCATCTCTGTGTGGCCTGAAGGTACTTCGAAAATATTCTAAAAAATCCTAAAAATTCAAAATTGTGTAATCGGATGATTCTTCAAAAATTTTTTTTGAAAATACCTCTAAAATGTATCTTAAACATACACGCCTATTTAATATGCAGGGACTAAAATATATTCGGAATATTCCGTCAGGAAAATATTTTTAAATTCCAAACCTGTTTGGCCGGAAGGTAACTCAAAAAATATTCAGAATATCCCTCAAAAATAGTCTTAGAAATTCAAGCCTGTTAGATGTAATAAAAATTCGCTGAAAATATTTTTAAAAATCCCAGGAGTAGATTTGGCTGTTTGGCCTGAAATATTTTTAAATTCCAAACCTGTTTGGCTGGAAGGTAATTCAAAAAATATTTTGAATATTCCTTAAAAATAGTCTTAGAAATTCAAGGTGTGATAAAAATTCCTTGAAAATATTTTTAAAAATCCCAGGAGTGGATTTGGTCTAGAGGTAATTCAAAAAATATTTTTAAAAACTCTCAAAATATTCATAAAAATTACCCCTATTTTGGCCTAAAGGTACTTAAAAAATATTCTTAAAAATGCATTCAAAAATATTATTAAAAAACTACGCCGTTTTGTCCTAAGGGTACTTCAGAGAATATTCCAAAAGCTTAGGCTGTAATATTCTTAATTATTTTATCAAATATATTTTTAAAATCTACGCCTTGTTATGCCTGAGGGAACTTCAAAAAGTGTTCTTAAAGCTTCTGTCAAAAATATTCTTAAAAATCTACTGATGTTTGACCAGAAGTATTATAAGAAATTCCTTAAAAATCTACGCCGGTTTGTCCTAAGGATACTTCAAAAATACTCTTAAAGCTTCCCTGAAAAATATTCTAAAAAATCTGCGGATGTTTGGTCAGAAATATTCTTAAAAATCCCTCCAAAAATATTTTAAAAAATCCACGCCTGCTTGGCCTAAAAATGCTTCAAAAATATTCTTAAAATTCCTCCAAAAAATTTAAAAATACATGCCTGCTTGGCCTAAAAATGCTTAAAAATGTTCTTGAAATTTCTTCAAAAATTTTCTTAAAGATACAAGCCTAAAGCTCATTCACAAAATATTTCTAAAAATTCCTCCAAAAAAGTGTTCTTAAAAAACCGCGGCTATTTGGCCTGAAGATCCTTTCACAAATATTAATAAAAATTTCCTCGAAAAATTTAAAATGCACGCATGGTTCAACCTGAGGGTACTTCAAAAAATATTCTTAAAGCTTCTGTCAAAAATATTCTGTTTGGCCTGAAGTGTTCTTCTCTCACAAATATTTTTATAAGCCTACGCCTGTTTGGCCTAAAATATTCTTAAAAACCCACGCCTGCTTGGCCTGAAAATGCTTCAAAAAAGTATTCTTAAAATTCTTCCAAAAATGTTCTTAAAAACCGATGCTGTTTGGTCCTTTGAAGGTCCTTTAGAAAATACTTTGTTAAAATTCCTAAAAAGATGTTTTAGAACTCCGCGACTGTTTGTTCTGGTGGTCCATTAAAACATTTCGTTAAAAATACACGCCTATTTGGACTGGTGGTCCCTTAAAACATTTCATTAAAAATCCAAGCCTGTTTGGTCAAATAATATTCTTAAAAATTCAGTCAAAAATATTCTTAAAAATCTACGGCTGTTTGGTCTGAAGCTACATCAAAAATTATTCTTAAAAATTCCCTCAAAAATATTCTTAAAAATCCACGCCTGTTTGGCCTGAAGATACATCAAAAAATATTCTTAAAAATTTCCTAAAAAAATATTCTTAAAAATCCACTCTTGTTTGGCCTGAGAGTACATCAAATAATATTCTTAAAATTTTCCTTAAAAATATTCTTAAAAGCGACGCCTGGTTGGCCTGAAGGTACATCAAATATTCATAAAATGTCCCTAAAAAAATTTAAAATCAACGCCAGGTTTATCCTGGAGGGTACTTCAAAAAATATTCTTAATGCTTCTTTCAAAAATATTGTTAAAAGTCTACGGCTGTTTGGTCTGAAATGTTCTTAAAAATTCCTTAAAAAATATACTTAAAATCCACGTCTGGTTATCCTGAAAGTACTTCAAAAAATATTCTAAAAGCTTCTCTCACAAATATTCTTAAAAGCCTTCGCTTGTTTGGCCTGAAAATGCTTCAAAAATATTCTTAAAATTCTTTCAAAAATGTTCTTAAAAACCGAGGCTGTTTGGTCCTTTGAAGGTCCTTTAGAAAATACTTTTAAAAATTCCTATAAAGATGTTTTTAGAACTCCGCGTCTGTTTGGTCTGGTGGTACCTTAAAACATTTCATTAAAAATCCAAGCCTGTTTGGTCAAATAATATTCTTAAAAATTCCCTCAAAAATATTCTTAAAAATCCACGCCTTTTTTGTCTGAAGCTACATCAAAAATTATTTTTAAAAATTCCCTCAAAAATATTCCTAAAAATTCACCCCTGTTTGGCCTAAAGGTACATCAAATAATATTCTTAAGAATTCCCTCAAAACTATTCTTAAAAATCCACGCCTATTTGGCCTGAAAGTACATCAAATAATATTCTTAGAAATTCTTTCAAAAATGTTCTTAAAAATCCACAAATGCTTGGCCAGAAGGTTCTTAAAAATATTCGTAAAATTCATCCAAACATATTCTTAGAAATCCAGAAATGCTTGGACTGAAAATGCATCAAAAATATTTTTAAAATTCTTCCAAAAATGTTCTTAAAAATTCGCTACTGTTTGGTCCTACGATCCTTCAGAAAATATTCTTAAACATTTCTCCAAAGATGTTACTAAAAAACCGCGGCTGTTTGGTCTTAAGGTCCTCCAGAAAATATTCTTAAAAATTCCTTCAAAAATGTTTTTAAAACTCCACGCCTGTTTGGTCTAGTGGTCCCTCAAAAATATTCTTAAAAATCCACGCCTGTTTAGCCTGAAGGTATATCAAAAAAATCTTAAAAATGCACGCATGTATGGTCTGAAGGTCCTTTAAACAGTATTCTTTAAAAAATCCCGCAGATATATTCTTTAAAATTTACGACTGTTTGGCCGGAAGGTACATCAAAAAAAATATTTTTAAAATTTGCCTCAAACTATTCTTTAAAATTTCCCCCCAAAATATTCTAAAAATCTACGACTTTAATAATCCACCATTCTGTGGTCTGTTGGATCCTCAAAAAATCCGCGCTTTCGTAATCTGTTAGATCCTCAAAAATATTTTTTAAAATCCACGCATCAGTGGTCTGTTAGATTCTGAGAAAATAGTCCTAAAAATTCCCCGCATCTGCGATCTGTTAGATTCTGAGAGAATAGTCCTAAAAATTCCCCGCATCTGCGATCTGTTGCATCCTCAAAAATATTTTTAAAAATCCCCGCTTCTGTGATCCTCAAAATTTTTTTAAAAATCCACGATTCTGTGATCCTCAAAATTATTTTAAAAATCCACGATTCTGTGATCCTCAAAATTATTTTAAAAATCCACGATTCTGTGATCCTCAAAATTATTTTAAAAATCCACGATTCTGTGATCCTCAAAATTATTTTAAAAATCTACGATTCTGTGATCCTCAAAATTATTTTAAAAATCCACGATCCTTTGATCCTCAAAAATATTTTTAAAAACCCACGATTCTGTGATCTGAAAGACGTTCTGTTAGATTCTGAGAGAATAGTTTAAAAAATCCCCGCTACTGTGATCTGTTGGATCCTCAGAAATATTTTAAAAAATTACCACATCTGTGATCTGTTGGATCCTCAGAAATATTTTAAAAAATTACCACATCTGTGATCTGTTGGATCCTGAAAAATATTTTTAAAAATCTACGATTCTGTGATCCTCAATATTATTTTAAAAATCCACGATCATTTGATCCTCAAAAATATTTTTAAAAATCCACTATTCTGTGATCTGATGGATGCTCTGTTAGATTCTGAGAGATTAATCTTAAAAATACTCGCTTCTGTGAACTGTTGCATCCTCAAAAATAGTTTTAAAAATCCCTGGATCTTTGATCTGTTGGATCCCCAAAAATATTTTTAAAAAGCCCCGATTCTGTGATCTATCGTATCCTCAAAAATATTTTAAAAAATTTCCACTTTTGTGATCTGTTGGATCCTCAAAAATATTTTTTAAAAAAACACGATTCTGTTATCCTCAAAATTATTCTAAAAATCCACGAATCTTTAATCTTCAAAAATATTTTTAAAAATCCACTCTTCTGTAAAATGCTGGAGCCTCAAACTACTCTTAAAAATTCACCTTTTTAGGTCTTTTGGATCCTGAAATCCATAGACTTCAACTGGAGTAAAATAAGCCCAGAACTTCTTTCCAATCAATCGACTGGAAAATATTTCAAATATTCCACATTTTGCTGCACAACCGCATTTTACATCGCATTGTCTTTCATACCTTATAACGAGAAATAAGCTGCGATTAAGAAACGATTAACTAAGGAATTATCTTGAGTTGTTATTGATAAACGAACAGTTTAATCAACATTAAATTGTAAACCATATAAAGGCAGCTATGACGCCAAGAAGACAAAAGCAAAAAAACAAACATTCTTACCACACAATGGCAACAAAACAAAAGGAGCGAGCAACAACAATAAGAGAATAGAGTGAAGAAGAAAAAAAGTACACAAAGCGAATAAAAAAATAAAATAGTTAATGGGCCTTTATTAAAGAATATACATATATAGCAGCAGCAGCAACACCATAACAATAACAACAACAAACATTTTTATATTCTAAATGTAAAACAACCCACGCTTTTGCCTGGAATACAACCAGCTAGAGATGCTGAAATGCCTCTGCTCCAAACTGATGCGCTTTTTAACATACAAGCAAAGGCAATGGCATGGATGGCTTTTATGACCAGCCACAATACACACAGAAAATGATGCCAGTCAGTCATTCCGCCAGTCAACTCTAACCACATCCACTATATAAGGTTAACATTAAGCGGAATGTAAAAGTTAAGAATGAGTTTTTGGTTATTATTTCTTTTTTATTCTCTCTTTGTGTGAGTTTTTTATTCAGGTCTTCTTTTTTGATTATGCCATGCCACCACCGCCACTCGAACCATATGGCCAAACCCTTTTAGTTTGCCACACTTTAGAGTAGGTTTTTTTTTTTGAGTTTAGCTATGCACCTACATAGCCTTGGCCGTAGAAAATGGAAAATAAAATAAAAACGAACGAAAATACAAATGAGAAGTTGAATGCTAAATACTGATATGCAAAAAGGATATTAATAACATGCCAAGAGCTTTTATGTTATGCTAATAAAATTACAATTTAATATGAGTCAAGATAAGTTAGGAGGGCAATGAAAATGAATTATTTCGAGGGCAGCAGAAACCAAACATCAGAACTATTTTTGAAATAACAAAAGTAGAAGACAGAAAGAGAGAAAGAGGGACAGGATATTGAAAGTTATGGTGACACAATTTTGTGTCTTAAGTCTTTTGTTTCCTCTGGACATTTCAAGAAGTATTTTCATGTGGTATGTTTTTGAGGAAGCCAAGCAGGCGTGGATATTCAAGAACTTTTTGAGGCTCCAACAGATCACAGAAGCATGTGTTTTAATATTTTTTGGCGGCTCTAGCGGACCACAGAAGCGTCGATTTAAAGAATATTTTTTTGAGGCACCAGCAGACCACAGAAACAAGGATTTTTAAGAATATTTTTGGGACTCCTGCAGACCACAGAAGCGTGGATTTTTAAAAATATTTTTTGAGGCTCCAGCAGACCACAGAAGCGCGGATTTTTAAAAATATTTTTTGAGGCTCCAGCAGATCACAGAAACAAGGATTTTTAAAAATATTTTTTGAGGCTCCAGCAGACCACAGAAGCGTGGAATTTTAAGAATATTTTTTGAGGTACCATCAGACCACAGAAGTCTGGATTTTTAAGAACATTTTTTGAGGCTCCAGCAGACCACAGAGGCGTGGATTTTTAAGAATATTTTTTGAGGTGCCATCAGACCACAGAAGCCTGGATTTTTAAGTATATTTTTGAGGCTCTAGCAGACTACAGAAGCGCGGATTTTTAAGAATATTTTTTGAGGTACCATCAGACCACAGATGCCTGGATTTTTAAGAATATTTTTTGAGGCTCTGGCAGACTACAGAAGCGTGGATTTTAAGGAATATTTTTTGAGCTACCATCAGGCCACAGAAGCGTGGATTTTTAAGAATATTTTTTGAGTCTCCAGCAGAACACAGAAGCGTGGATTTTTAAGAATATTTTTTGAGTCTCCAACAGACCACAGAAGCGTGGATTTTTAAAAATATTTTTTGGGACTCCAGCGGACCGCAGTAGCGTGCATTTTTAAGAATATTTTTTAAGGCTCCAGATGACGTCAGAAGCGTGGATTTTTAAGACTATTTTTTGATACTCCAGCAGACCACAGAAGCGTGGATTTTTAAAAATAATTTTTGATGCTCCAGCAGACTACAGAAGCGTGGATTTTTAAGAAAATTTTTTTAGGCTCCAGCACCGCAGAAGCGTGGATTTTTACGAATATTTTTTGAGGCACCATAAGGCCACAGAAGCGTGGATTTTTAAGCATATTTTTTGAGGTACCATAAGGCCACATAAGCGTGGATTTTTAAGAATATTTTTTGAGGTACCATAAGGCCAAAGATGCGTGGATTTTTAAGAATATTTTTTGAGGTACCATAAGGCCACAGAAGCGTGGATTTTTAAGCATATTTTTTGAGGTACCATAAGGCCACATAAGCGTGGATTTTTAAGAATATTTTTTGAGGTACCATAAGGCCACAGATGCGTGGATTTTTAAGAATATTTTTTGAGATACCATAAGGCCACACACCCGTGGATTTTTATGAATATTTTTGAGGTACAATAAGGCCACAGAAGCGAGGATTTTTAAGAATATTTTTTGAGGTACCATAAGGCCACAGAAGCGTGGATTTTTAAGAATATTTTTTGAGGCAACATCAGACCACAGAAGCGTGGATTTTTAAGAATATTTTTTGAGGCACCATCAGGCCACAGAAGCGTTGATTTTTAAGAATATTTTTTGAGGTACCATAAGGCCACAGAAGCGTGGATTTTTAAGAATATTTTTTGAGGCAACATCAGACCACAGAAGCGTGGATTTTTAAGAATATTTTTTGAGGCACCATCAGGCCACAGAAGCGTGGATTTTTAAGAATATTTTTTGAGGTACCATAAGGCCACAGAAGCGTGGATTTTTAAGAATATTTTTTTGAGGTACCATAAGGCCACAGAAGCGTGGATTTTTAAGAATATTTTTTGAGGTACCATAAGGCCACAGAGGCGTGGATTTTTAAGAATATTTTTTGAGGTACCATAAGGCCACAGAGGCGTGGATTTTTAAGAATATTTTTTGAGGTACCATAAGGCCACAGAAGCGTGGATTTTTAAGATTATTTTTTGAGGTACCATAAGGCCACAGAAGAGTGGATTTTTAAGAATATTTTTTGAGGTACCATAAGGCCACAGACCCGTGGATTTTTATGAATATTTTTGAGGTACAATAAGGCCACAGAAGCGAGGATTTTTAAGAATTTTTTTTGAGGTACCATAAGGCCACAGAAGCGTGGATTTTTAAGAATATTTTTTGAGGCAACATCAGACCACAGAAGCGTGGATTTTTAAGAATATTTTTTGAGGCACCATCAGGCCACAGAAGCGTGGATTTTTAAGAATATTTTTTGAGGCACCATCAGACCACAGAAGCGTGGATATTTAAGAATATTTTTTGAGGCACCAGCAGACCACAGAAGCGTGGATTTTTAAGAATATTTTTTGAGGCACCATCAGACCACAGAAGCGTGGATTTTTAAGAATATTTTTTGAGGCACAATCAGACCACAGAAGCGTGGATTTTTAAGAATATTTTTTGAGGCACCATCAGACCACAGAAGCGTGGATTTTTAAGAATATTTTTTCAGGCACCATCAGACCACAGAAGCGTGGATTTTTAAGAATATGTTTTGAGGCACCATCAGACCACAGAAGCGTGGATTTTTAAGAATATTTTTTGAGGCACCATTAGACCACAGAAGCGTGGATTTTTAAGAATATTTTTTGAGGCACCATCAGACCACAGAAGCGTGGATTTTTAAGAATATTTTTTGAGGCACCATCAGACCACAGAAGCGTGGATTTTTAAGAATATTTTTTGAGGCACCATCAGACCACAGAAGCGTTGATTTTTAAGAATATTTTTTGAGGCACCATCAAACCACAGAAGCGTGGATTTTTAAGAATATTTTTTGAGGCACCATCAGACCACAGAAGCTTGGATTTTTAAGAATATTTTTTGAGGCACCATCAGACCACAGAAGCGTGGATTTTTAAGAATATTTTTTGAGGGACTATCGGACCACAGAAGCTTGGATTTTTAAGAATATTTTTTGAGGCACTATCAGACCACAGAAGCTTAGATTTTTAAGAACATTTTTTGAGGCGCCATCAGACCACAGAAGCGTGGATTTTTAAGAATATTTTTTGAGGCACCATCAGACCACAGAAGCGTGGATTTTTAAGAATATTTTTTGAGGCACCATCAGACCACAGAAGCGTGGATTTTTAAGATTATTTTTTGAGGCGCCATCAGACCACAGAAGCGTGGATTTTTAAGAATATTTTTTGAGGCACCATTAGACCACAGAAGCGTGGATTTTTAAGAATATTTGTTGAGACTCCAGCAGACCACAGAAGCTTGGATTTTTAAGAATATTTTTTGAGACTCCAGCAGACCACAGAAGCTTGGATTTTTAAGAATATTTTTTGAGGCTCCAGCAGATCACAGAAGCTTGGATTTTTAAGAATATTTTTTGAGACTCCAGCAGACCACAGAAGCTTGGATTTTTAAGAATATTTTTTGAGGCTCCAGCAGATCACAGAAGCTTGGATTTTTAAGAATATTTTTTGAGACTCCAGCACACCACAGAAGCTTGGATTTTTAAGAATATGTTTTGAAGTACTATTAGACCACAGAAGCGTGGATTTTTAGGAATATTTTTTGAAGGAGCATCACAACAACCGGTCGTTGATTTTTAAGAAAATTGTTTAGAGACCATCACAGCATCCAGGCGTGGATTTTTAAGAATATTTTTTGAGGGACCATCACAACAACCAGGCGTGGATTTTTAAGAATATTTTTTGAGGGACCATCACAACAACCAGGCGTGGATTTTTATGATTATTTTTTGAGGGACCACCACAACAACCAGGCGTGGATTTTCAAGATTTTTTTGAGGGACCATCACAACAGCCAGGCGTGGATTTTTAAGATTTTTTTTTTTTTTTGAGAGACCATCAGAACAACCAGTCGTTTATTTTTAAGAATATTTTTCGAGGGACCATCACATCAACCAGGCGTGAATTTTTAAGAATATTTTTTGAGGGACCAACACATCAATCATGCGTGAATTTTTAAGAATATTTTTTGAGGGACCATCAGAACAAACGGGCGTGGATTTTTAGGATTTTTTTGAGGAGCCTTTAGATTTATTTTGCATGGTCTAGGTTTTAAAAAACGTTTTTTTAAGAATAATTTTTTATGTCATTATCAATCAAAAATCCAAATTTTATTTGCAATTGAATCAAACCAAATTGCAGCTTAACATTCGTACACCAAAAAAAAAAAAAAAAAAAAAAAAAACAAAACAAAAAATCCATGCATAAAACGCAAATATTAAACATCTTTCAAAATGCCTTTGACTGATTATTTTATTGCTACCCATGTCATAGTCATCCGCACACACACAAACGCTGAGAGACTTTGTTTACGACGCTTTTTCAAGTGTCATAATAATAACCATTAATTAGTCTGATGTTTGTGTTATTCGACTACTCACAACTTCGTTTTTTGCATTGTTGATGTTCTTTTTGCCTAGCAAGTTTAACATTCCTTGATGTTTCCTGGCCAATAGACAAGTTGAATGGTTGATAGGCTGTTGTTGTTATTATTTTGCCGTTTGTGTAACGTTAACGCATCATAATTGCCATATCTAACACATATCATTAAAATTAACATTACTGCCGGAGAACGAAGGAATAAACGAACCGAACAGAACTGAAACTGAAATAAGAACGACGAATAGCCCACCTGAAATTGCCACCAGAACATGCAATCCAAGGCACCAAAAGATAGATCAACAAACTTAAATTTCATATCTTATCAATACTTGCTGCAACAGAAACAGCAACAACCAACCGAGCGACCGACATCATCACAGAAAATGAAGAACAACAAACAAAAAAAAAAAAACAAACATTCATACATAATATCATCCAAAAGAATAAGAGAAGACGTTGGGAAGAGTTGAAGAACGCAGTGTTACAAGGGAAAAACATATAGAAAGACATGCCAACTCTACCCCACTCACATGGCCGAATGAATGCTACAGGTATCTCCATAAACAAATAAACACTGGCACCATGAACAACCGCATACCAGAGGTTGTTTTTTTTTTCCTTTTCTTTTTTTCACCACTTTTTGCAGACAACAAACAAAACCAAATAGTGCTAAAATACAAAATAATAAGAAATGATCCATAAAATGCCACAGAATGAAATGAACGAAATATAATAATAATGAAATTATAGAACAACAATTCTATAAACTGCAACAACAACACTATACGAAATATATTTTTTCTGCTGCACATGAAAGTTGCATGAGGGGAGAAAAAACTCGGAATTTGACATTGTCGAAGTTCTTTGAATTCTTTACATACCCTACATACAGGATTTTGGCGTATACATACATATCGCACATAGACTCAAAGAGTCTCACCTCATAACAAAATCAATTTTGAGAAAATCGCATTTTAAGTTTCTCATTGAAATGAGATTACCCAAATTAAAAATATTATTACACAATCAATGACTATGCTAAATTTCTGTGCGTATTGACACAAGATGAAATGGAAGTCGTAGACACAATAGAACTTGCTAACTCTAACTTGCTAACGAATTTTTGATTTATGTCACCCTTTAGTAAATTAGCGATATGGAGAGAAGAAGTGATCGTACATAACCACCATTTCATGCTAAAATATGGAAACTCCATTATAATAGTATTACTATTATTAATACATAAGATAATAATAACAAAAATTGAAAACACCATAATAAGTTGTTCTATATATTAAAAATCCAATTAGGATATATTTTGTCTATAAATGTCTACTTTATACAGCCTACCATATACCGAATTGGTATTTATGATATAATGAATACCCTCCTCAACTACTTAGCTACCTATATATGAAAGTCTTAATTTTTTTAGATTTTTTTTCTAAAATCCAGCATTAATGATATACATAAACATATGTCTTCCCGATCACTTACACTCATTATTTCGCCTCAAGCATTTTCCTTGGTATATTCGGATCATTTATTTGAAGAAATATCAAAGTGATACTCTTGAATATTTTGTGACATGATGTCATAATAATCTTGATCAGTATTTTTGATGAAACAAATATATGTAGATATTATCAGGTCTATAATATTAAATTGTAATCTGTGATAATTTACACGCAGAGAAAAAAATATGTTTGATCCAACAATATTCCAAGAGCAAAATATGTATTGTTAACATATTGTTGGATTCGTCATGTAGTATTGTAAATCCAAAAATAGTTTGTGTCAACTGAACAATATTTCTCTCTTTTCTTCGAAAATTTGTTTCTCTTCTCTCGCTATTCGATGCCGTGTTGAAAAAACAATTTTGGTGAGTTGTGGTGTGTTTGTATGACATGCTGCCTTTACCTTTGTTTTTGTGTGTATGTACTTGTGAGACTCTTGTTTTTATTTGTTTCTGTTTTGTTTCATTCTTCTTTCCTTTTCATGTTTGTTATGGTGTTTAATTATTCCTTATGTTGTGGTGGGTTCTTGTGGCTTTTTGTTTGTCTTTGTTGTCAGCCAATGCAGCAAACCATGTATTGTGTTCATCAATGATTGCAATATTATACGCGACATTTATATCTAAGTTATGCGAAAAGTGTATATGAGAAATATATGCACTCAAATCAAAAATTTCTAGGCTGGTTTTCTGTATTGACAATACTTTTTGTAAACAAAATTAGATTATGATAGTTCCTAAAATCGGTATTGTTAACGATTTTAACAATATTGCGGAAATTCGAAAGTTGTTTTTGTTTTCTATGTTTGGAACAAAAGATGGTATTTTTGGATTTGGATTACAATGTTTGAACAAAACAAATACATTTTTGGAACCAAAACATATATTTTTGTTCCAACAAAAGCGAAAAATATTTTTTCTCTGCGTGCACAAAGAATTGCCGTTGTCTTTGCTATAGCAAGATTTTCACTATTTCGATGATCTTAGCCTAATTTTTAAGAATATCGGCTGTCGTTGTCGTTGATATGTTTCCAAATGAAAACATTAAGAAAAATTTAACAGTTTTTAAGATATGGTGCGAAATGTATACAAATTATGGAATTTTTAGATATATAATAAAATGTTTTTTTTTTCATTTCTCCAAATATTTTATTTTGGCCCTTATCAACAAATTTGCTGCAAAGGTCAGAAGAAGATTTGCATTGGTTTCAGAGATATAGCCCCGAGTTGTTTAAAAAGTCGATACTTAACAATGTTTAGATGGGACCATAAAATCCAAGCTGTATCTGACTCAACAAAACGGAACTAGGGCTTTTGTACTTTGGGTCTGTACTTTCAAAAAATCCTCACTTCAAATTATTTGCACAAGATAACCTTAAAAATGTTGCACAGTGTTATTAACCGAAAGAGATAGATTCTGATACCAGGATTATTTTTATTTTTAATATTATGTTACAAAAGAAGCGTAAAAATTTGTTTTCTTAATTGTACGATTAGAAGTTTTTGGACTCGATGACAAACACTTTGATGGACTTAGTTCTATATAGTTTTGACAAATAACAATCGATCCTTATTGAACCCCAGATAATTATTCACTAATAATTATTTGAGAGACACTCCTCTCGATAGTTACCGCGCCCATAAGCTTTTTAGTTGGCAACCGTAGTATTTAGAGCTTTGTCAGGAAGCATAAACTTGTCCACGAAAAGTAGGATATCGCTGTAAACAAGACTACAAAATGTCCAAAAAATCATCGAACAGTCTTTAAACTGCAGTTATGTTAGACTTGTATAAGAGACCTGAAGATGTTGTCCAAACATATTCTCTTGGACCTTGATGTACTTTTGGAAGTAATCTTGCGAACCATATTAGGTTCGATTTTAGACCGAATCGGTTAGTCCCTTCGACCATTTTAGTGAACATTTTTTAACTTTTATGGCGGATGTACCGATATGACTTAAATTTAATTTGGACAAAACATTACGAGATCCATAACTTGGACCGGGAGTTATCATGAGTTTCAACCTGCCAGACAAACAGAGATACAGACGGACGGACAGTGGTAAGTACTTCCATCTTGGCTGAAACGAATATCGTCCAAACATATGTGAAGTCTTAAATCATTATTTTGATGAAATCTATACGATACAATCCTAGTGTATATAATCTCGTAATCTAAAGTCTGAGGTTACAATTATACTTCGGTAATGATAAGTAAAAATCAAGTGACACACAAAAATTCATTTGTCTTCATTATTTTTTCATACTGTTTAGCAAATTAGTCTAAAATAGAATAACAATATTTTGGCGATGGCAGTAAAACAAATTTTTAATTGGCTTTCAATATGTAGTCCACGAAGGACCAACCCTTCATACATTTTATTCAATAGATTTTTTATATATTTCCATTCCCATAATACTGAACTCGTTATTTTTGTTATAACCGAATGAGTTTTAAGCCTCGAGAGCTCTATACAGTTCGAAAAAAATAGACATGGGGTGTATTCATTAAGGAATTAGCATTTGATAGTGGTATGATATGACATGAAGAAGTAATTCAGATTTTATTGGAAGTTTCTCTCAAAAACAGCTTACAAACAAGAATTTTTAAAATATTTTCTTACAAAACTTGTTAATGATGTACATTTTCTGTTCAGAAACTTAAGAAAATATAAGTTTTAATTTGAAATCTTCAAATATACAACCATTTTTATGAGAAAAAATATAATAACTAGTTACAGTAGCTTAAAAAATTTTGTTCGACCAAACCATTTCGGGGGGGGCCCGTGCTCTCATAAGTTTAGCAAATATAGCCATTATAAAACAAAAGGCCCCCGAAATGTAAAGTATTTTCGACCACGGGACGTTCCTGAACATTTTCAGAAAATTTTATTTCACAAGTTTTGAAAAAATTATGTATTGGAAATAGAGGGTTTGGTGATCAGCTTTCAAGATATAACATATTTAAAAAAGTGGGCGTGGTCCGGAGTATGTACCTAGAGTAGGAGACACAACCTCAATGTCTACCAAAATTAAAGCTAAAACCGATATAATCATAAGTTTGGCATGTACATACATATAGCGTTTAAAAGAAAGGCGTGGGGAAGGTACGCCACCTTCTCCAAATATATAAATATACATTACTAGGGCAAACCTTGAGCTTTTACTGCAAATTTCATGGAAATCGGTTCAGTAGTTTTGGAGATATAACATATTTTAACGTAGGGAATGAAAGATACCAAGGAACGGTCCTGACCGGCTTTAACATGGCAAAATTCAGGATTTATCTTGGTCCCTCTCTTATCTCAAGTGGACACTGACCTCCCAGTGGTATCACCTGGGGAGCTGACTTAACACCCGTTAATAGTAGTGAGCTAACATATGCCGCGCGTTCACCCATGATAACGTTAAAAACTTGGGTTTGTGCGTCGGGCTAGAAAGGTGACGCACTGTATTATAGCTGCCATAGCATAAAGTATGAGTTTGGTTGCGGATTTGTAGTTGGTCGTAGGTTGAAACATCTGGTCTCCAGCTTCACCCCAGTGAATGAAAGACTGACTGCAAGTCGATTAAAAGCTAAATTCTTTAACATCAGCTTTATTTGCGCTCATGACAAGGGCGAACACACCACAGATATATTTGATGAGCGCTTAAAAGAAACTTATGACCGTTGGCCTGCCGATTATATTAAAATTATTCTAGGCGATTTTAATGTCAAAATTGGAAAGGAGAATATCTTTGGCCCAACAGTCGGGAAATTCAGTCTCCACAGTGAAACATCTGACAATGGTATGAGGCTGATAGACTTTGCAGCTGCAAGAAATATAGTAGTTAGCAGTACCAGATTTAAGCATCTCGATATTCATAAGGGCATCTGGCTGTCCCCAGATCAAAGAACAAGTAATCAAATTGATCATGTTGTGAAAGATGGAAGACATTCATCGAGCGTGTTGGATGTACGATTGTTCCGAGGCCCAAACATTGATTCGGACCACTACCTTGTTGCAGCAAAGGTACGTACCAGTCTAAACGTTGCAAATAAAGCACGAACAGACACAACGCGGAAGTTGGACATCGATAGGCTGCTAACACAACAGATAGCCACAGCATATTCCACTCAACTAGCCCAATTGCCTAATGAGAGTACTCCTTGTCCCGATAACATAATAACACAATGGCAAAATATTGCCCACTCCATGCAAACAGCCGCAAAATCCATACTTGAATTCTAGAGACCTCCGAAAAGGAATTTATGTTATGACCAAGAGTGCCGTGTTGCTACCGAAGAAAAAAATGCGGCATATAGAGCTACTTTACAATCAGTAGCAACGCGTAGCGCACGAGAGAGATATCGGGAGAAAAGGAGAGAAGAGAAACGTCTTTTCCGCAAGAAAAAGAGAGAAATAGAAAACCGGGAGTGTGAAAAAATCGATATGTACAGGTGCCAGAATGAAGTCCGAAAATTCTACCAAAGAGTGAAACATCAAACAGATGGCTTTGGTACAGGCACATCCTCCTGTGAATACCAGCAAGGTAATCTGGTAACAGATACAGATAGCGTGCTCAGGATATGAAGGAACGTTTTTCAGAACTGTTGGTATCCAATAGCAGCGAAGACGACGAAGATACCACAGTCCCAATCCCAGAAGATGGTGTTGAATGTATACCACCCGGCCAAGATGAGGTAAAGACAGCAATAAATCGGCTGAAGAATAATAAGGCAGCAGGAGCCGATGCCTTACCAGCCGAGCTGTTCAGAACCGGAGGCGACACGCTGATAAGGTGTATGCATCAGCTAGTTAGCACCATCTGACAGGAAGAACGCGTACCCGACGATTGGAACCTGAACATCCTGTGTCCCGTCCACAAGAAAGGAGATAAGACCGTATGCTCCAAATATAGGGGCATAAGTCTTCTCCCTATTGCCTATAAGATTGTGTCACGGATATTGTGCAAACGACTAAAGCCAATGGTCAACGAAATAATTGGACCATACCAATGTGGCTTTAGACCTGGCAAGTCCACCGTTGACCAGATATTTACCCTGCGGCAAATTCTTGAGAAGACCCAAGAGATGCAAATCGACACATATCACCTTTTTGTCGATTATAAAGCAGTTTTTTCCTGTTCAACATTTTGCTGGAAAAGGTAATACGAGATGCAAATCTCAAAAGAAATAGCACAATTTACACCAATAGCCACATGTTACTTGCTTATGCTGATGATATAGACATCATGGGACGATCAGTAAAAGAAGTAACTGATTCCTTTAGGAAGGTCGAAGGAGAATCTGCGAAACTGGGTCTCGCGGTAAACGGCGAAAAGACCAAATTGATGGTGTCGAGGCGTAAAGCGTCCATAGAGCTCGGACCAACTGTGGAAGTTGGTACCTATAATTTTGAGGTAGTTCAAGACTTCGTCTACCTCGGCACGGCCATAAACACAGCAAACAACATCAGTTGTGAAATAAGATGAAGAATTATATTGGCCAACAGATGCTACTATGGTTTAAATAAGCAATTTAAAAACAAATCCACATTTCGTCAAACAAAAATAACACTATACAAAACGCTGATACTGCCGGTGCTAATGTATGGCTCCGAAGCATGGGTAATTTCACAAGCAGATAAGACAGTGCTTGGTGTGTTTGAGAGGAAAATTCTTCGAAAGATCTACGGGCCAATTTGCGTTGACGGTGAATATCGACGTCGTATGAACCACGAGCTATACAAGCTATACAAACCCAGCAAAATGTTCGATGCCAAAGATGACATTCAAACATGGGTGCAAGTGGGCTGGCATGTCATCTTTTTAGCATCTTCATCGATGAATTTAATATGAGCGTGGACCCCAAAAGATGCTATTCATTTGCATGTCATTGCATGTATGTCATTGCATGTATGTCATTTCCACCAATGCTTTGGAATGTCATTTTCACCAAACCTTTGCAATGACATTACCATTAGGACGAGAGTTTTAACAACGTTAGTTGTAATTTCGAGTCTCCGACAACATCAGGCCTATTGTAAATAATTAATCTTATATATTTAGAAGTTTTGTATAACACAAAATTCATCCCTAGTGGATCGATGGAATGGGTCCAAATGCTGGTGAAAAGATCGGATCATTCACGACTTCCTTTGCATTGGTTCAAATGCTAATGAAAAGATCAGATCTTTCACGACTTTGCTTGAACCAATGCAAAAGATGCCATATAATCACGTTATCGCATTGAACCCCTTCCTTCAAATGTTGCTGGGAAGACATGAATATAGTTAAACGTATCGAGATGCAACGATTGCGTTGGCTACGCCATATCATAAGAATGAACGATGATGAACCCGCTAAAAAGGCGTATGATGGATCATAAAAGTGGATGAAGAAATGAAAAGGCGCGGTATTCCAGAAAGCGAAGCGAAAAACAAAGAGAATTGGAGATCTTTTCTTAGTTCGGTCTATGGAACAAATGTTCTGTAATGGGCCAGTAAGAGACCCAATAGACAAAAACACAATTTAAGCTTTTTTTTTTTTTTGATCTGATTTGGATTTTATGACCTTATCTAAACAAGGTTAAATATTGACTTTTTAAAACAAATCGGTGCTATATTTCTGAATCCAATACGATTCTTGGTACATTATTTGGAAAAAGGTTGCTTTTACTGATCAGAATTCCAGAAATTATGAAAACTTTTCTATATTTTAACTATCTGTTTGACATTTAAGTTCTACTACTTTAGGGCTACAATATTGCTGAAGATTGAGATAAAGGCCCGATCAGTGGAAAAAGTCTTGTTCTAGCCAGGATTAAATGAGGCTATAAAATCCAAATCCCATCTAATAACACTAAATTCAAAGTTTAAAACGACATTTTACGGCCCCTGATAACTATCGCCACTTCCTTGTGCGTTTCCTATGCCCCTGAATTGTTTATTTTTTTGTCCGATTATTTATAAAAAGTTGTATAGGGTACCCAATGTCTATAATCTCTTACTCCTGCTAAAGAATATTCAATCTATTTCTCAAGTACCAACGTCGTTCTAGAGTCAACAACAACAACAAGTAAAAATAAAAAGACGAACACCAAATGAACGGAAACCAAGCATATGCACTTGCAACAAACAGGCAATGAAGCGTAGTAAAAATATACATAATTTTGCAAGTGTTGTTGCTGTTGTTGCAGTTGTTGTCTTCTATCTATCTCTTTGAACAAACGCAACATATTGGAAAACCTGTATTACAAATAAAACACGACAATACTGTTGTTGTTGCTGTTGTATGCAACAACAGATGGACAGACCAGTGAACCAAGCAACAGATATTCAACAAATGAACATGGTTTGGACAATCGGGGCCCAAGGAGGATAGATGGTCAGACGAAATTGATGTGGACAGACAAATAAAGAAAACAAAAAAACTAACTCAGCAGACAGATATACAATAGAGGAGTAGTAGTCGTCGTAGAGAGCGAGCGACAGAACGAGCGAGCCTACATGCATTCAGACATGAAAAATTCAGTTCTTTAGCCATAACCATGTTCAATATCTATATAAATATATTTATTCGGCATTTTTTTCTAAAATGTTTTTTGTTTTTATTTTTTTGGTATTTCTGTTACCGTTTGTTGCTGTTGTCCAGGGTGCTGTTGTTGGCATTGATGTTCATGCTGTTGCTGTTGTTTTGTCGAGCAACATAACTACACTATTTCACACATGTGGATTTAAGGAGGGTGTTATGGACATTTTTGCGCACAACCTATAAGAACCATGGATTGGCTTTTTTAATTTTATTGCAAAAGGAGCTTTGGCTCAGTACCTTTTACAAATAATAATATTCATTTCATTTTCATTATATTTCCCCAATATTTATCATATATGCCTCTTCAAATTTTGATAAAGCCAAATAAATGGAAATTCGAAAGAGAAAGAAGGGAGAAAACCGACAACAAGAAGTGTTAAATCAAAAAATATGAAAAACGTTCACATTGGATTGAATTTGTGTTCTTCTGCGCGTCTGAACAAAATGTTATTCTTTACTGCTGCTGCAGTTGTGTTCCCTGCTTAAGTTTAACCCGCTTCAAGAAAACAACAACAAATGATTTGAAATATATTTATTTGAAAGAAGAACATATGCGAGAGAGAATGGCGTCGACAACTGCTAACAACAGCAACAATAGTAACCAAGAGAAATGTAAATGATAAATATGTGAAAATAACAGAATGCAGGTTGTTTTGATTGTAGTTAACCAGTGAGTCGGCAAATGGGTCGCTGTGGATACATTAAATTTTAGGGAAAAGCATATGTGGGCTCTTCTATAGACAACAGAGGTTTTGTATGGACAACATAATACCTCTTGAGATGTTCTATAAACAACATAAGACGTCTTGAGTTTTTCTATAGACTACAGAAAACCCCTTGAGGTCTCTTCTTCTGGTCTTCTATAGGGAAAAGAATAACTTGGGTGCCTCCTATAGACAGTCGAAGACTTTTGAGGTTTTCTAAGAACAGATGAAGACCTCTTGAGGTCTTATATTGAAAATAGTAGACCTCTTGATGTCGTCTATACAGAACAAAAGACCTCTTGAGGTCTCCTTTACACAACAGAAGACCCCTTGAGGTCTTCTATAGACAACAGAAGACATGCTCAGGTCTTCTACAGACAACAGAAGACCTCCTGAGGTCTTCAACAGACAACAGATGACCTCCTGAATTTTATAAACAGCAGAAGATTTCTGGAGGTCTTCTATAGACATCGGAAGGCTTCTTGAGGTCTTCTATAGACAACAAAAACCTCTTGAGGTCTTTAATACACAAAAAAGACCCGTTGACGACGCCTTAATACAGCACAAGACCTCTTGAAGTGTCTTTTAGATTGCCGAAGACCTTTTGAGGTCATCTGTAGATTTCTTCTGTATGCAGCAGAAGATCTCTTGAAGTACTCTTTAGACAAAAGAAGACCTCTTGAGTTATTATATAGACAGCAGAACACCTCTTGAGAGCAGAACACTTCTAGAGGTCTTCTATAGACAACAGAAGGCTTCTTGAGGTCTCCTATAGGCAACAGAAGACCTCTTGAGGTCTTCTATAGACTACAAAAGACCTCTTGAGGTCTCCTATAAACAACAGAAGACCTCTTGAGGTCTTCTATAGACAAGAAAAGAACTGTTGAGGTCTCCTATAGAAAACGGAAGGCTTCTTGAGGTCTTCTATAGACAACTAAAGACCTATTGAGGTCTTCTATAGACAACAGAAGACATCCTCAGGTCTTCTGCAGACATCAAAAGGCCTCTTAAGGTCTTCTATAGACTACAAAAGACCTCTTGAGGTCTCCTATAAACAACAGAAGACCTCTTGAGGTCTTCTATAGACAAGAAAAGAACTGTTGAGGTCTCCTATAGAAAACGGAAGGCTTCTTGAGGTCTTCTATAGACAACTAAAGACCTATTGAGGTGTTCTATAGACAACAGAAGACATCCTCAGGTCTTCTGCAGACAACAAAAGGCCTCCTGAGGTCTTCTATAGACAACAGAACGCCTTCTGAGGTCTTCTATAGCAAAAGAAGGCCTCTTGAGGTATTCTATAGACAGCAGAACACCTCTTGAGGGCAGAAGACTTCTAGAGGTCTTCTACAGACAACAGAAGGCTTCTTGAGGTCTCCTATAGGCAACAGAAGATCTCTTGACGTCTTCTATAGACAAGAAAAGGCCTCTAGAGGTCTTCTATAGACTACAGAAGACCTCCTGAGGTCTTCTATAGACTACAGAAGACCTCCTGAGGTCTTCTATAGACTACAGAAAACCTCCTGAGGACTTCTATAGACAGCAGAGCACCTCTTAAGAGCAGAAGACTTCAAGAGTTCTTCTATAGACAACAGAAGGCTCCTATCGGTCTCCAATAGACAACACAAGAGGTCTTATATAGACAACAAAATACCTCTTGAGGTATTATATAGCAGAAGAGGTCTAGAGGGCTTATATAGACAGCAGAAGACCTCATGAGGTCTTCCATAGACACCAAAATACCTCTTGAAGTCTTCCATAGACAAAAGAAGACTTCGTGAGATCTTCCTTAGACAACAGAAGACCTCTTAATGCCTCCTTTTGGCAACCGAAGACCTCCTCAGGTCCTCTACAGACAGCAGAAGGTCTTCTGTTCACAAAAGAATGCCTCTTGATATCTTCTTAGACAACGAAAGACACCATGAGGTCTTCCTTAGACAGCGGAAAACTTCCCGAGATCTTCCTTAAACTTAAGAAGATCTCCAGTATCTCAGGAAGTATGGACTTGCGCAAGAAAAAAATTTTACCGTCGTAAAGGAAGACGCAAGGACAACCTACTGAAAAAAATTTCAGAATGATCCGAGAGGAGTTTTTAAACTTCACTTTATCCGAATTTTGTGTGAGAGGTACTCGAAGGAGTTGACCGATATAGTTCATATTCGAATCCGATATATGTCTGGAAGGAATTATACAATGTGAGAATTTTGGACTAAATCAATTGCTCCCTTCGACAGTTATCGTTCACACCATTTTACAGGAAAATTTTGAACTTTTGTGGGGGAGGTACTGGAAGGAAATTAATTAAACTAAGTTTAGACAAAATATTAATTTTCCCAAAATGTGGTTCGAATCGGTTAATCCGTTCGAGAGTTATCGTGCGCACCAGCCAGCCAGACAGACGCACAGACGGACAGACAGACAGATGGACATGGCTAAATCGACTCTGAATTGTCTGAAACGAATTTCGTCCAAACATAGTTGGGGTCTAAAACCGTTATTTCGATGAGGCACATATTATATTCTACTCTAAAAGCTGAGGGTATAAAAACACGCTTATGTGGTTTGATGTTCCCTTACAAAAATATTCTTTAAAAATCCACGCTTAAATGGTCTGATGTTCCCTTAAAAAAATATTCTTTAAAAATCCACGCTTAAATGGTCTGATGTTCCCTCAAAAAATATTCTTTAAAAATCCACGCTTAAATGGTCTGATGTTCCCTTAAAAAAATATTCTTTAAAAATCCACGCTTAAATGGTCTGATGTTCCCTCAAAAAATATTCTTTAAAATCCACGCTTAAATGGTCTGATGTTCCCTCAAATAATATTCTTAAAAAATCCACGCTTAGGTGGTCTGATGTTCCCTCAAAAAATATTCTTAAAAAATCCACGCTTAGGTGGTCTGATGTTCCCTCAAAAAATATTCTTAAAAAATCCACGCTTAGGTGGTCTGATGTTCCCTCAAAAAATATTCTTAAAAATCCACGCTTAGGTGGTCTGATGTTCCCTCAAAAAATATTCTTAAAAAATCCACGCTTAGGTGGTCTGATGTTCCCTCAAAAAATATTCTTAAAAAATCCACGCTTAGGTGGTCTGATGTTCCCTCAAAAAATATTCTTAAAAATCCACGCTTAGGTGGTCTGATGTTTCCTCAAAAAATATTCTTAAAAAATCCACGCTTAGGTGGTCAGATGTTTCCTAAAAAAATATTCTTAAAAAATCCACGCTTAGGTGGTCTGATGTTCCCTCAAAAAATATTCTAAAAAACACGCTTAGGTGGTCTGATGGCCCTTAAAAATATTCTTAAAAAATCCACGCTTATATTGTCTGATGGTCCCTTAAAAATATTCTTAAAAAGTCTACGCTTATGTTGTCTGATGGTCCCTTAAAAATATTCTTTAAAAGTCTACGCTTATGCGATCCGACGGTCCCATAAAAAATATCTGATATCGCTTGTGGGGTTTGATGGACCTTCAAAAATATTGTTAAAAAATCCACGCTTATGTGGTCTGATGCCCCTTAAAATATTCTTAAAAAAATTCACGCTTATGTGGTCTGATGATCTCTTAAAATTGTTCTTAAAAAATCCAAGCTTATGTGATCTGATGGTCCCTTAACAATATTCTTAAAAATCCACACTTATGTGGACTGATTCTCCCTTAAAAGTGTTCTTAAAAAATCCACGCTTATGTGGTCTGATGGTCCCTTAAAAAATATTCTTAAAAAATCCACGCTTATGTGGTCTGATGGTCCCTTAAAAAATATTCTTAAAAAATCCACGCTTATGTGGTCTGATGGTTCTTTAAAAATATTCTTTAAAAATCCATGCTTATGTGGTTCGATGGTCCCTCAAAAATATTGTTAAAAAATCCACGCTTATGTGGTCTGATGGTCCCTCAAAAATGTTCTTAAAAATCTACGCTTCATTGACCTGAAATCGCCTTGAAAAATATTTTTAAAATTTCGAAGGACATTCAAACATAGGAAGCGAATGGGTCCCAAGCTACCACATAACTAACATACCTTCATTGCATTTGTCTTTGTTGCGGGGGTTAACCACTTGCCCCAAACACATGTGTGCACGGAATGTTTACGTACATGTGTGTGTTTACCTGCCTGTTGATTTAACAAATGTGCATATGCTTAAGCTACACAATAACCATTACCCATTCCGGCTTTACAAGCTTAATGTTAATGCTGACGTTTTACCATTTGTTCTTTACATACACGATGATGATTTGACCCTCGTTCTCTCGTTACTGGCCGGGTGGTATCCCGGGGTGGAAGCTTTTAGGCATTTTACTAATGAATACTTGAGAATATATCTAACAACGGGCCAAAAAGTCTTTAAGCAAGATATAAACTAAGTGAGAACATTTCACAATGACAGCCATGATTAGATTTTTCTTCTTTTCCATCTTCTCTCAGCGCAGAAAAAAAGTCGTAAAGAAATTACACATCATCTCCGAACAGCACACAGAGCCAAACTAGATATCTGCCACGGTTCATATGTTAGCGTTATTTAGCTGGCTGTTATGCCAGACCGGCCAGGCTGTTAGGCATTTAGTTTGGGCATCATAAGTATAATTCCTGAGTAAATTTTCCAAATTTCTTCAAGAAATAAGCACAAAAAGCCACCTTATCAATGGCAAGCAACCATTTTGGTGCAACATATTTCATGGCAGTTTCTTTCTTTCAATTCTCTGCTATTGTGGAGTGTGGCGACTGTGGCATAGTTGGCCACTAATTCTCAACTATTGCCATACTTAAATAAAAGCATTACAAAATAGTCAAACCACATTTTGTTATGTGATATGACAGGCCGGCTGGCAGGCCAGGTCTGGCAATGAACTCCAATAATATTGGTTAAAGGATGGCCATACTCAAAAACGGCAGACTGTTATTCTGTTGGTCAGAGAAAAAAGTGGTTAATCAAGCAAACAGATACAGCTATTGCTAGGCGTTGCTTTTTTACTTCTTCTTTTTGCGCTAAGCTAAGTTCTAAAGTTCTGCTGTTCAACTTTCCTAGATATTTGATGAGCCTTGAATGTGTGTGCGTTTTGTTTTTTTGTGATTTTTTAGCCATCACTCATCATGGCACAACACATCATTGTCATCATCATCATCCACAGAGCCACTCTAGCAAGCATCCTGGCCATCATTAGCCATCCACGAGCAATGCCATTGAGAGAAGTGTCAAAAATGTTGCCATGATATGTGGTGTCACATTGCCATCTAGCCAAACAACAGAAAAAAACTAAATATTTCATCTCAAATAATTTCATTTGATTTTAATTTTTTCTCCTCCTTCTTCTTGTCGATCTTCTCTTCTTATTCTTCTTGGCCATAATTACAAGCTAATATACTTTTAAAGTCGTCTTAGCTATGCTTAGAATGCCATGATGATATATAAGGAATCCGGATATATATACCGTTTTATTGAGAATTATAGAAATATTTCTTGTGCATTGCTAAATGTCATCTGCAACGAGTTGCTGTCTTAAGTCTTTTGATGGTCTTTGGCAAAAAAAGAGGGAAACTTTTATTAGCTTTATTCTCATAAAACTAAACTTTTATGGCAGTTGTCTTTGAGTGTGATATTGAATTCAATTGAAAGAATTTTATGGAGTTCATAGAATTTTTAAATGTTTATATAATAAAGGAGAATTAGGGAGGTATGTGAAATGGCGCCAAGGGCTAGCCGCATATTAACAGAAAAAATCATGGAGACACACAACGTCTTCTTATAGTAAAACTTGCAGTTTAAATTAAAGGACTTCCTTTTACACAGGCGTGCCTTATAATAAAGGACGTTAAAAAAATTAGACAAAAATCGATTTTTTAAGAAAGACGGTGAGACGTTATTTGGTGTAAAAATCGTTGAAAATAAACAAGTTTCTGAAACAAATCCCAGCTCCATGGGGTTAAAGTCATTAAGAGTATATTCATGGCTACTAATATAAGTCCTCATGGGAGTATTGTCAAAGATATTTACCTTAGGAAGATTCAAATATTTATAGCAGAAAACAAATGTAGACGACAATAATGTTACCTTAGGGAATATAATAATTTCAGTTTCTTTTTTTTGCAAAAGTGCATTTCATGGACATGTATCCGATCGTTTTGATTTCCTTTGTTTCCTTTGCGGCAAGTCCTACTTGAATAACTTACGAATTGTCTATCTAATTCGGTCGAAATTTTGCACATCAGAAAACGACTTCTTCCATGATGGTTTAGCAACACCTTCGGGTACCTTCCAACCAAAAGTTCTTAATTTTTGTTTGATGAAATTTTTTGCAGAAGCTACCTTTTGTGGTCATGCTTGGTCACCCTGCATGCTCCGAGACACAAAAATAAAAACTTCCACAATAAGATTTTCTTCGAAAATTGACTTTTTATTTTTGTCGGCAATTTCGTAGGCCACATAAAGGCCACAAAGGTCTGAAAACCTACTAAATACATACATTTTGAAGAAAATGATTTCGGTTTTGTAGTCGTTATTAAATCCGCCCACAGGTAAAAGTTCTGATATATATAAAACAATAATGTCCTTTATGGAAGATCATAATGTATTTTCTTGAAGACCACAAAATCTCCTTATTAGTCTTCTATAAGATCTTCTTATAGAAGGACCAGAAGATTTCCTTATAGAAGACCACAAGGTCTTCGTATAGAAGACCAAAACATCTTCTTATAGAAGACCACTAGGCCTTCGTAAATAAGACTAGAAGTTCGTTTTGCCGAAGACATGAAAGAATTTTTGTGGAAGGTCAAGAGATCCTATTATGTAAGACCAGAAGGTATTCCTATGGAAGATCAGAAAATATTTTTATAGAAAAATACAAGGTCGTCTTATGGAAGGGCTTCTTTAAGAAGATCAAAATGTCTTCTTTTAGAAGTCCACAGTCTATTATTATAGAAGAAGGAGATTACAAGGTCCAGACCTCAAAAAGTCTTCTGTTGTCTAGAAACAGTCATAGGCTTCCTACAGAAGTCCCCATATAAGTTCACTTCTTACAGATATTCACATGTATTCCAAGAAAAGATATATAGAAGACTTTCTTCAGACTACCATGAAGTGTTTCTGTCGAAGAAGGAGAGGAATTCCTGTAAATGTTCAAGAAATGTTTCTATGGAAGTGTAGATTTTTATACCGTCAGCATATATGCTAACGAGGGTATATGAGGAAAAGGCAAAATTGTTTAATTTTCCATCGAAAAATTTTAGCGGAAAATAAGAATGAGTTAAAACAATTAATAGTTTGCAACATGTTTTAATAAAATTCAAGCTGTTTATGCATCTCAAAGATATTTAAAAAGTATGTATGTAATCTAAACATCGAGAAAATTCAAATGAAACCAAAACTTTGCCAAACTGTTTAGCGGTTCACATATTATAGCAAAAACAAAAACTATGTTGAGCAAATTTAAAAAAAGTTTGTAAGAATTTTTTTTTTCAAATTTATTTTAAGAGTTACTTTAATACCGTATAGGAAAAATAGGTCGGAGTTATTCCTCTATTTTACGTAAAAGTCACGCGAAAACGCACATTTATTATTGTAATCACTTCCCGAATACATGCTAACATCTTGCGAAAGGTATGGAATACTTTCAAATAAAGTTTGGGTTCCTTTAAATTGGGAAACGTTTTGAAGGAATCCTGTATCGCATATACAGTTTGAAATGCGTTTAAATCGCGAAATCCTCAAAATCACTTGATGCGCATGCGGTTTCGCGATGCATCGAATTGTTTACTTTTCAAAGTTACCAAGTTTTACTTTGGCGGCTTCGATGTAGCATCGTCTACAGTTTAGTATGCAAAAAATTGTATCCAATTTCAGGGATATAAACCTATTTCAATAAAATCCACTAAGAACCGTGGATGTAGCATCGCACAGTATTTTTGGGATAAATCGCATACAGTTTCCATACCGCTTAACCTCTGTTTCCCAAAAAACGTGAGTGATGTGTCGGTTTCTTTACTGAAAAAGTAATGATCCACAGAAAACGAGAATTAATCCGCGATATTTTCGAACACATTTTTCGAAAATTTTTCAATTTTTGCAGTAGCCGCTTTCGCTGATCTAGTGAATTGATTTTCACGGTCTATGATTTATATGTTCCGGACCGCCGAAAAACTAAAATATCGCGGTGTACCAGCACACTCAAAAGGATATTGTAAATACTGTACCCAACAAATACGTTTTTTAGAAAAAGTATCGCACTAAATTTTGACCTTTGGCAGTAGATTACTGTGATGCTGTGTGGGCTACATAGTCAATATACATATCAAATTATGCGTAGTAGCGAGTGCTTTAATCCTACGATTGGTTTTTTGAAAAACACGAAAAACACCCAAAATCCGGCTTCAAAATGTCAGCATCCATAAAACGTGGATGCAGTGGAAATTTTGACAAGTGATACATTAGAAGTATTATCTTCATTTTGTATTCTTCTACTTTTGATTTGGACAGATGTCCGTCATTTGGATAGTTTAACCAGCTATCGAATATCAACGTAAAAAAACCTAGCTAGCTTCAAGGTGTTTCTACCTATGTTTTTTTTTTGTTTGCTAAATTTTTGATCTTTGTTCAAAAACACTTAATTTGATAGTTAATAGTAAACTACAATAGTTTGCGTATTATAATAGTGCAAACCTTGGCTTCATGGAAACTATTTTTTTTTGTCCTTTACTCATATACACTTTCATACGGGCAAAATGTGCCTCATCTAAATTATGGTTTTAGAACCCAAGTATGTTTGGTCGAAATCAGTTTCAGACAATTTGGAGTCGATTTAATAATGTCTATCCGTATGTTTGTCTGGCTGCTGCGCACGATAACTTTCGAAGGGATCAACTGATTAGAACCAAATTTTTGGTATCGTAATATTTTGTCCAAACTTATTTTAAGTTCAAAGATGGGCCATATCGGCCCACCACAAAAGTTCGAAATTGTTCGGAAAATTTGTGCGCACGATAACTCTTGGAGGGAGTAACCGATTTGGTCCAGACTTTGCACATCGTGAAATTTTTACCAGACATAGATGAGGTTCCAATATGGACTCAATCGGTCAACTCCTGCAGGTACCTCTCACACAAAATTTCGAAAAAGTTCAGTTTAGGACCTGCTCTCGAATCGCTTTGATTTTTGTTGTTGCAACATCTATTCTCCTATACGACGGTTCAAATTTTATCTGGGGCAAGTCCATACTTCCTGAGAAAATACCCCGAAAGTTTAAAAATACCCTATGGTACCATGTGTTGTGGTTGGAGCGCACGATAAGTCTCGAACGGATCTACCGATTAGGTCCAAAATTTGGCCTTCGTTATATTTTTATTCAAAGTTAGAAGATGGGTCATATCGGCCCACTCCTTCGGGTACCTTTCCCACAAAAGTTCAAAAGATTTCGCTAAAATGGTGTACACATTAACTCTTGAAGGCACTGACCGATTTGGTCCATGATTTAAATATCGTAATATTTCTGCGGAACATAGATTAGGTTCAAATATGGACTATACTGGTCCACTACTTCAGGTACCTCCCACATAAAAGTTTAAGAGCTGCTCACAAATCGGTTGATTTTTGATTTAGCAAATGTAATTCGCTACCCCATCACGACGGTTCAAGTTTTTTCAGGGGCTAGTCCATACTTCCTGAGAAAATGGACCGAAAGGAGTAAACAAACCCTATGACAAGATATATATGTAGTGGCTGGAACACACGACAACTCTCGAACGGATCAGCCGATTCGGTCCAAAATTTGACCTTTAAAAAGATTTGTAGTTTAACTTCGAAAATGGTTCATATACGTCTTCTACCTCCCCCACAAAATTGCAACATTTTTATTTAAGTGCAGTTCAGGATCTGTTCGAAAATCCATTGGAAAATTATACCAATGCTACTTCTTGTAGTCCTGTTTATAGCGATATTATGTTCTTCGTGGGCAAGTCTATGCTTCCAGACATACTGCTCCAAAACCTCTAAGTTATACGGTGACCAAGTGAAATTACTTCTAAACTAAGATCCACTTTCATATTGGAGTATGTCGATCCATACCTTTAGGTACCTCCCCTACAAAAGTTAAAAGCTTTTCACAAAAATGAACGCACGATAACTTACGAAGAAATGGTCCATATCGCTCTTTTCCTTAGGGTACTTCCCCCACAAAAGATCACATTTTTATTTAAGTGAAGTTTAGGATCTGTTCGAAGATCCTTTGGAAAATTATACCGATGCTACTCCTTGTCGTCCTGTCTAAGCGATATTATGTTCTTTGTGGTCCAAAACCTTTAAGTTGGATGGAACTGAAATTACTGGTGGACACAATATCTATAGAAGGTAATGAGTCCCAAAATAAGATCCACTTTCAAAATGGACTATGTCGGTTATGGAACTTGGACTTGTTCATTATGAAAATTCACAGGCCTTCTTATAAACTTCAACGGTTAACTACAGACTTTCTATACAACACGTTTTCATTAGTCCTCCCATAGACCACAGAACATTGCGAACTTTGAGAAATCGCAGTTTATACTGGATCCAAAAAATGGCCTAAAACTGGATTGAGACGAAAAAGTGTTGTAATTTTGCGAAGGAGGAATGCATTTTGACACCATTTCGGGGGTGGGGCCTAACAGACAACATTTGGTTTTTTTGTGAGTAAAACATAAAAAAATGTCTAAAAAATTACCATTTCGGAACTGGTTATTTTCTTTCGATGCTTATCGTGCTTTTAGGTTATTATGGCAACAAGGACTGCTTCGACAACAAAAATCAAAGGAATTCCCTAAATGTATTTAATTGAAAAATTTGAATTTTTATGAGGTAGGTAATTAAAAGTGTCGCCCTATACGTATGTACATATGAGCCAAATGGGATACTCAATTTGTAAGTTATCGTGCTCATCGGTCAATTTAGTTGATGCTGGCAGGTTTTTATCAGAAATAATGGACCATTTTAATAGGGGCCATGAAGGACATGCTTTTGCAAAATAAAACAAGAAACTCAAAACACTGAGAAAATATTACCCTATCAATAGAGTAGTGTACTGAGCATATTTGAGCGTTATGCACTCTTATATCTACGATGGTACTTAGTATCAGTGCAAATTTTTAGTTCCTTCCCTTGACTTCAATTAGTTTTGCAAACTTTCCAAATATCTAAGTCAAAATAACGCTCAGGCATTTTTGTTGCGGTTTAAAATTGTTGATGGTGCCTACCTGGGCATCCAAGCCATGCATTCAGCGTGCAAGGCGGACTGATAACCATCACAGCACGATGACATCATGACAATCAATATGGCAAAATGGTCCAAACTTCCTGATATTAGGCAGTATCATTTCCTTTTGTTTTTATCAACTCTTAGGTCTGTGTTAATTTTTGGAAACCTATCTATATTCGTTCGGCTTATGGTGCAAGAAAAAAGGAGATACAATAATACCAGCTGATGTCTTTATATATTTTTGATCAAAAATAAATAACAAATATTTAGCTTCTATACAGACTATCTGTGTACAACATCTTTATTCAAGCTTCGCGAAGAATATTTTACCTTTTCCTTCTACTTTTGTAATATTTCGCTCAAAAAAATGTGACAGCAAATGAAGACTATGGTCTTAATTCGGCTTTTGGATCACCTTCTTAAATTCGCCTTGGTTCGGCTTTTTGAAAATACATATGTAAATCTAACTGCATTTAAGTGTGTGGTAATCTGCAGTGTAATCCTTTCCACGGAGCTATCCAATTTCCAATTTACTTGGGATCGGCCGATTGTATTTTTTTTGTAATTTTAGAGTTTATAATAACAGAACAAACATATTATCGGGTGATTGCCATAATTCAATTTCCCATTACCTGATTAAATAGACGTTTATTCCAATTATTTCCCCATTCTTATGCCACAATATTTTAGCTATAATTATTTTAATTTTATAATAATTCTTTTGAAAACTTCGCCCCCAATGACCCCCAGTACTAACAAAATATAAATAAATAAAAATAAAATTTTTAGAATAAAATTTTCTGGTGAATATTTTTTTGGATGAAGCATTAACGTCATCTCTGCTGTGCTGTTCATGATTACCTAACTCTAGCAATGACTAGTGTTATGACCGAAACGTCAAATATACATTAAAGGGTCATGTTCGTGTCTTAAGTCTTTTGATTGGAATTTATAATTTTGAGCATTTTCGAGTTTATTGCTTAAATAAATATGTATTATGTATAGAAGTTACAACATCATTGAGATGATATATTCAATGATGATTATGGTTATGATGATGATAATGAGAATGATCATCATGGTTTTTTATGAAAGTCTTAATAGATTCAGTCATAAAAACGAGAAATATTTAAGAAAGCCTAGGAGAATTGTTGTGACGCTACAGCGTTAAAGAAAGTACGGAAGGTATTTCTTTTTGGGAAAGAAAAGCTCAATGGTAGAAAACTAAATAAAATAAGTTTTTGATGTTGTTTATTTGGGACGAAAACTTTTATTTTGTTATCCTAGTATTCAAATGAACGCAAACAAACGAAACGAATCTCGTAGCACTCACAACAAAGTCACACACTTTTCATTTTTTTCGGAATCGTTTCTTTCTCAAAACAAAACCACAAAATTTTCAACTGAAGAAGAGTCAAAACTGTACGATTGCTGAAATGTACTTGGACCATGATGTTCCGAGTTGTTTCATTCACGAATGAAACAAAATAAGTCGTTTGCATACGTTTACTGTGCGTATTGATCAATGACGCATTCAGACACACACATTTGATTGCATAAGAACCCTATAAGCTAGAGTATCTTACTTAGAATACACTTCGGTGGATGTTTTATTTTTTTCGTTTTTGTTGTAAAGTTGAGAAATTTTAATTTTTTGTTTTTGTTCGCAATCACGAATGTAATCTAAACGAAACTAAACAACGAGCTCGGTCAACTTGGGTTATGTTTCGTTTTGTTTTGTTTTTACGGAAAATACGATACCAAACGTTTGCAAACGTTTCATACAGTCTTTTTTCCGTACGCTGAGTTCAAGAGCTGTTCTAGGCTTTTTGATTTGAAGTTTTTACCGAAGGTGGTCTTCATTGTGTAACTACTTCTAAACATTGTGATCCGAAAACATAATTTGATAGGGAAATTGGTCACAACTTTTAAGTTATATTATTTTAAACGACATAGGGTGTCCCATCAAAATAAAATGTGATGCGATTTACAACATAATTTACAAGAGAGACCCCACAACCGACCGGCCATAAACCCCATTAACCTAAAACATGAAATTTTCAAATTAGGCCAAACACACCAAAATAACTTTCTTTAACTAACAAACATTTTCCCTCCACTTCCAAAGCGGTTGCTTCTAAACCAATTATTAGAAGAAATTTCCGCTTACCTTTCGCGGCAAACAAGAAGCGGCGACAAACCGAAAAAAACACATCAAACAAACTACACCACAGTTCACACAAACAAAAGCAAAAGAAGCATCACAGAAATCTTAATGAAAATCTTTATGGATTGCTCTTCAAGTGGTTCAATGGCTTGATTGTCGGTCGTTCGGTTGGTTGTTTGATTGTCGGCCCAAAAATACACTCTCAAAAGGCCATAAACAAGGAAAAATATTTTGTTTGGTAATTGCTTTTATAGCTCTCGTTGTTGTTGTTACTGCGACTTGGGCTGTTCATTTGTTTCATGCCTTCTTTCACGGTCATTCAATAGCCATTGCAGCAGCAACACTCACTCATACTCACTTCGTCTTGTGACGAATGAACTTCCAATTTTTATGCTCTATTATGACCAATAAGCCGCTGCCGTCATTTACTAACAACAATGTAATCCAAAGTGAAGAAAAATAGTTTTGAAGGAAAGAAATCCACAAAAAAGCACATCCCATAGATGCTGCCTTAGTTTGCCTTTAGCCCAGTAACCGCAATGATGTTGGGAAAATATGAATGTATGTAGCTCGCTTTCAATGAGAATGTGTTTTCATTGTGTGGTGCCCTCTAAACCTGGAATAACATTTGAAAAATGACTTTTCAAAAACAAAACAAAAAATAAACAGAAAAGTAGCGTCGGCATTTTTCTTCAAATCTTAAACACTGCATTGCCGGTAACTACCAAAAACAAAGCAACACAACACCTAATGTTTCAACATTTTTATAACCTTTCCCTTAAGGAAATATTTACTAAAATATAATGTGAATTTTGGGCATTTTCTTTCGTATGTAATTTTTTGTATTCATGACGTTAATGGTGCTGCTCTCTTGAAATAAATACTTCAAATATAATTGATGCTGTCATATGAATCTAAAAATCAATGATAACTTTATAAATATTTTATGTATCAAATTAGATAAATAATGTAGGTAAGCAACTGATAGCATAAGATATGACTCATTCAGCGCATAAAGTTCAACCCAGAAGAAAAAAATTCCACAAACGACCCTTAAAGGACAAGGCATATCTCATGACACATGAGTTTTGAAGAACAATTTGTGTAGCATTCTTTCTCTTATGGTAGGCATGTTGTTGAAAAAGCATGGTTCAGTTGGCATTAGCCGACCAGGCGTTAATTTGGACTACTCCGCCCGTAGACAAAAACCGAAAAATTTATTGCGACAAATGTGATTGCAATTGAAATAAATATTCTCTATACACATTAAATTTTTAATATCCAGTATTATTTTTGCCAATTTACAGCGGTAATAAGTCAAGTTAAGTCGTAGAAGTTGAGATTTGTATGTGGTGCTTTAAAAACGAAAAATAGATCTGCAAAGCATTCGTAGTTTAGGAGTGAAATTATAAACAATTTAAGAGGTAAATGTTTAATTTCCAAAATGAAACTTATAGTTGATGGCATTGACAGTATTCTTCCGAAAAATCAAATTAAAAATTCGTTTTCTAACTTCCTTAAAAAATTCTTTGTTAATGACTTATGACTATATTTAATATCATTACTATAAATTTATGTTGAGTTGCACTAACGTAGGCCCGTAGGAGCAAGTCCATAATTTTTTTTAAAATACAGAGGAAAGTCTCTAGTTTACGATAAGAAAAATCCAGCTGCCCCCAACTGCCACCCTGTAAGTTATTCCCCGTATACCACGCCTGTAAAATCGTCAAAATACCGAATATCGGGAGGTACGTTTATATGGGAGCTATACTTAAATGTGGACCTATATTGAAATTTTTTTGCAAGGAGGTATGCTGTCAACTCAGAACTCAAAATGCAAAACTTCAGCCAAATCGGTTGGAAAATTTGGCTAAAATCAAAATATAAAAAAATCGGGCGGCAACTTCATATGGGGGCTACACCTAAAAGTGAACCTTCTTCCATTAAAATTTGTTTTCTCTCTTTTGGGCTCGTTATAAAACTATGTTTAAATTTCCGAGGCGGTAGCTCGATTAGAACTTTTTTGGCACTCCTTTCCATACGAGTGGGACCACTGTGTACTCCACGCTGCCTTAAACAATTGTAATATCTGAATTTGCCGTGCAAAAATAAGTTGATGACGTTTTCGGCGTTTACACCGGTTTTAACCACCGTTGAAAATTGTTGATGTTGTCTACACTGAGAATCAGAGGATTCCAGGTGTGCCACGGTGTGCCACTCGAAAGGGAAAATATTAAAAATTTGGAATGACAAAAAAAAATTGGAATGGAGGCCAATCTCCATTTTAACTCAATAATGTGGGTCTCCTTTGCCGATTACGAAGTAGAAAGTCGATGGCCTTTCCACCGTCGACATTTCTCAGGACATTCATTGTGGTAAAAGTTGCAACACGATGACAATCAAACCACTCTTGAAAGACAAACGTACTAAGAAACAACAAAATAGAGCGAACTTTATCCCATTTGAAATTGCAAACATCCTAAGACTAATACAACAAGACCTCGCGTTGCGTCCAATAAACGCCACTCAAAGTGAAACGAAGCCAAGCGAATTATGATTTTCGATGGAGAACCATGTAAAGTAGGGAGATCAGTTCCAAGGTTAAGAAAACGCTACTTTGTCAAAAAAAGAAAAAAAGACAGTTTTCATATTGGTCAAATGTTTCTGGAACAGTTTTGTTCAACGCAAAATTTCCTTGTAGGAACCGATATTTCTAACTACCAACTGGGACTCTCTTTTTTCAGACAGCATCGTTTTTATACCCTCATCCTTTAGGCTGATGAGGGTATTTACACTTTAATACGACCAAAAATGTGCATCGTCGAATGCGTTACATATAATTTGGAGTCAAAGGAGTCTTGTTCGTCCGACGCCTATACGTCTGGGGCTGGCGGATGCGCCGATAACTCTCGAACGGGTCAACCGATTCGAACCAAATTTTGCACTTTGTACTATTTTGTCCAAACTTGTGAACGGTAAATTTCAAAAGTATGCAAAAATTCGATGCCTACTGATAGCATTTTTCAAAATTGGCACTTAGCTTATTTTGTCCAAAAATTCTGAAAAATTGATTTTGACTGCAACAATCGACATGGCGTATGAGCTTGCTACAACGGGCGTTTGGAGTTTGAAGCTAGATATTTTGCAAAAATTTTCTTAAAATCTGATGCTGCAAAGATTCTTGCATTTGATAGTGAATAGCTGAGAGAATATTTACAACAACAACAAAGTAAAAACAAAATATTAGTTTGATACATTGGAAAACATTTCTCAGTTTTATTGTTTGCTTTTTTGACTTTTTACCAGCGGCGGTGCCGATACAGGGGTGCTATATCCTATATCCACAATTTTAAGTGGAATAGTGTTTTGATCACTATGAATCCTACATGTCAACAGTCAATTTAGACCAAAATTGCATAGTATTTCCCAAACTTGGACGTATATCCACAACTTTTGGTGTAGTTCATTTTAGACCACTTTGAACCCTGAATGCAAAACTACATCCAATTTGGGCCGAAAATGTCGATTAAAGCTTCAAACTGTCTGAAATCGGGGCGGTACCATTATACAGGGTCTATTCCAAAACGTGGAGAAGGTTTTTTGACCACTTTGAACACAAAATGCACAGTTTTGGAAGAAAGCGTTGATGAAAAGATTTCAAAATACATGAAAACGGGTCCTAAAATTGATCCTATGTCCACATTGTTTTGACCACAAGGAACACAATTCCAAATGTTAGCTAATTCGGACCGTTTGTGACATTTTGAGACAAACGGGACATTCATAAGGTAACGTTATATTTGGGCCACACTTAACCGTGGATATATCCCATATTCGAAGCTGACCTCCCCACGGATAAATACACAGGATTAGGATATCCAAATTCCCAGTGTAGATATTTCTGCATACCTTCAAACTTATGGTTATGAATTTACCCCGAGCCAAAATGTGCCCCATCCTAAAGACTTAAAACATTTCAAACAATATACAATCTAATCTAACCATGTATTTTCGTTCATCTCTCTGTCTGTCCGGCTGGTTAACACAATAGTTCTGGAAGGGAGTAACAAACTTTGTATATAACAAGTAAGAAAGTATCAGTCAGCTGAGCCGACAGAAATATACTCTCAGCCACGTACCCGGAGAAAAAAAGTTAAAACAATACGTTCTGTAGGTTTTTTAGTTGTTGGAAAAATTTTCCAGGATGGAAAGGGCCGCAAAAAACAACATGTTGCAACAAAATTCAGAATGATCCAAGACGAGTGAATTTTTTCCAAGCTTTGGGTAGGGTGTACCCGTAGGAGTGATCCGATGTAGTACATATTCGGACCTAATACAAATCTGTAGCAAATAATTTTATTTCATTACTCTATAGATATTTACCTTACAGACTATATAATTAAATATTTTGTACTTAATTTTCTGAATTTAAATATATTACAAATTTACTTTTCAATTTACAAAGTTTGAGCTAAATCGATTTCTCTCTTAAAGGGTTATTTTACACATTAGCCAGTTTAGGTGGTTCCGGTAGGATTTTCTGGACCTTTATGAAAGAAAGTATGGACTTGCCCACGAAAAAAAAATACAACGTCGTAACAGGGGCCGCAAGTTCAACCTGCTGCTTCACAAATTAATAAGATCAGAGAGGAGTTGTTAAACTATACTTTTTCCAAATTTTGTGTGGAAGGTACCGACATGAGTGGACCGATATAGTCCATATTAGAACCCGATATATGCCTGAAAGTACTATTACCAATAGCAAAGTTTGACTCAATTCGGTTACTCCATCCTAAAGTTATCATGCCCACAATCTTGGCGAAAATTTTTGAACCTTTGTGGGGGAGGTACCGGAAGGAGTGGACCGATATGATCTATCTTCGAACTTAAACTAAGTTTGGACAAAATATTGAAGGACCCAAAATTTTAACCAAATACAGTATAGTCTCGATAATCCGGACACTCGTTAATCCGGATAACGCGGTAATCCGGACACTATAAATTTTTACATTGTAGACTCTGTAATCCGGACATCACATATTTTTTTGATCTCGATAATCCGGACATCAATAGTTTTTTCCTATTTTGAACATTATAATCTTATTTATTTCATTGACGATTTCTTTCTTAGCTATAGCAATATAAATAATAAATATGAAAAATTAAGTTTTTCAGAGTTTTATCTCCAAAACTAGCCAAAACTAGCTAGCCGCAGTTGACTCAGTTATACAGCCAGGAAGATGCCGATATGGAACTACCTGAAACTGTCGAATGAAGCAACATAATTTAAAACATAGTGTTGTGTAGGCTTTTTTCCTGAAAATCGGTTTGCGTGGTCTTTTTTTCTAAGGGAATTAGTTCATTAGCCCTTCGATTAGTGAGAAACTCCCTCAGGAGGATGTAATGTACTCCAAGGATATTTTACCTAGAACGTTTAAAACGTTTGAATTAATAGCTTAGTTTTTATTGAGCTGAACGAGGAAACAAGTAGAGACCATGTATATAAATTAACCATATTCTGACAACGCAGCGTGATAGAAGACCAAAAAAGGGAAGACACGTGTCTCGCCGTTTTTCCCTATCTCATCAAATTTTGCAGTTATAGGTTTCCAAATATTTGTGGCCTTGATGTCAAAAGGGACCATTTTGTAAGCATCACATTTTCCGAACTGTTACGAAATTTTATTTACTCTCGTAGCTCTTCTCATAAAGAACAAAATTTGTGAACACATAAAAACAAGCAAACCTCATCTTCAAGGCCAAAATCTAATATAAACGGTTCTGCAGAAAATTCAAAAAAGCAAAAGAATGCGATTTGTATCCTTGTTTCTCTGGCTCTAATCCATAGATACTAAATTCGAGTGAACAATCAACTGTAATAATGTAGCATAAATATCAGTAAACATTTTTCTGGAATAGCTAAACACTTTAGAAAATTAGGAGAGTTGGCGTTTTTTTTTTATTTGGAATGGCGACTTCTATTTTGCTTTTCAAAATAGTCAGGCTTAATCCCATAGTCGTTGTTTTAATATTTTATTAAAACTTACCAAACTTACTTAATGCTTACCAAGGGGTGAGGCAGGGAATACTATAGTTTCGGATTTCGTTTTTTGTTGAAAAACTAAAAACAAGGGAGCTGATGAGGATCTGTGGCGAAATGCGAAACTATAGTCTTCCCTGCCTTACCCCTTGGTAAACATCGCCAATTTTCCCACTAATAAATTATAGTTGTTTTAATAAAATATTAAAACAAAGACTATGGGATTAAGACTGACAATTTCGAAAATAACTTTGGAAAAAGTTAGATTTTTATACGTTTCCTTCCGATTCTGGTCCATATATGCAAACCGTCCAAAATTTAAGAATAAAGTCAACTACAAAAATGTGCTTAAGGTTACAATAAACAACTTTCTAGAACATACGTACATTCTCGTAAACATCAGCATATGTATGTCACCTAAATTACGCTGGAGGAATATACGTAATAATTTGGTAGCTAGGAAAGCTGCTCCCAGTCTAAAAATGGTCGCAACCCATCACATTTGCTTAATATGAATTGGTTTACCTTAGAAGTCAAATTATTATCTAGTAAACGTCCGTTATAATGATTTAAACTTACAAAATTATATGTTTTCGTTACTACTCGGTAATCCGGACAATTCGATAATCCGGACACCGCCGAAACATGTGGTGTCCGGATTATCGAGATTATACTGTATGTTGATCCGTTCGAGAGTTATCGTGCGCTCCAGCTACGACACATGGTATTATATGGGTTGTTTGCAGTTTTTGTGCTGATTTCTGAGGAAGTATGGACTTGCTCCTGAAAAAAATTATATCGTCGTAATGGGGGTAGTGAATACAAGTGGCTGCAACAAAAATCAAAGCGATTGGAGAGCAGGCTTTAAACTGCACTTAAGCAAAATTTTGTGTGGGAGGTACCCGAAAGAGTGGACCAATAGGGTCCATATTTGAACCTCATCTATGTCTGGTAGAAATGTCACGATGTGCAAAGTATGGACTAATTCGGTTACTCCCTTCAAGAGTTATCGTGCGGAGAATTTTTCCGAATATTTTTGAACTTTTGTGGGCGAGGTACCTGAAGGAGGACCATCTTCGAACTTAAATCAAATCTGGACAAAATATTTCGATACCCAAAATTTGAACCGAATCGATTGATCCGTTCGAGAGTTATCGTGCGCACCAGCCAGACAGACAGACGGACGGACATTGCTAAATTAACTCTAAATTGTCTGAAACACATTTCGTCCAAACATACTTGGGGTCTAAAACCATTATTTCGATGAGGCACATTTTTGGTCGTATCAAAGTGTATATACCCTCTTTAGCCTAAAGGTTGAGGGAATAAAAATATTTCTTCCAAACTTAGATAAGATTCCACCCATTTCGGTAACTACCCCACAAGAAAAAAAAATAATTTTGATTAAATTAAATTTGAGGGCTCTTTGAGAATGTTTCTGAAATGTTTTCGATATAATGGCCAATGATATGAAAAGATAAACAAGTAAAAATGTGTTAAGGTCGGATGGCCCGAATTTTTATACGTTCCAATATCTGTTGTAATTAAGAAAAATTGAATAATTAGTGTTTTTAGTTTATACGGTTTACGATACGGTGTATCAATAATTTTCTGAATGAAACTTTTGTACCCGTATTTTGGTCCAAAAATGTGAAAAAGAACCCACGAAATATAAAAAAATAGTCAGTACCGTTAGCCCTATTTATTAAATCTATACGGTGACAATGTGTCTAAAACCTTGAAAATTTTGAAAATCGGGAGGGGTTACCCTAATATACAGGCATGTCACAGAAACGAATTCCGATCGAAAGTGAAATTGATTCCGTATTTAGCTTCTTCACACAATTTTTTCGTGAAAACCGTTTTTTTTTCTCCAAACAGAAATTAACTATATGTAAAAAGCGACTTTAAATGGAAGGTGCCTGAGAAGTTTTTGCGGATTATGAAACTACAATGTTCACAGATGAGAAAAATCAAAAAACAAAAAAAATCGCCGGAGCGCTTTTTAAATAAATCGCGATTCATGTTGGCATTTTTAAGGGTTTTTTTAAATTTTCACGATTTTCCTTGGAAACCGCAAGTTCTATCGAAATGGGATAGAGGAAAGTGTTGTAGCTGTGAAAATTCTCTACAAGATTGATCTTTATGGTATTTTCGTAGGTTTTGTCGTTTTTGAGATATAGAAGTTCAAATTGGGACAATTCACTGGCTGTATCGTCTCCTAATAAAACAATGTCAGGTACGGTCTGCTTTAACTAACTATGCGGATTGATTTTTCTTATCTATGAACATTGTAGTTTCAGAATCCGCAAAAAGCAAAAAGCACCGTGTGTTATGTTGATTACTTTGCGCCTCAATAACAGAAACAATATAAACCTTCCGACATTTTGTAAAAATTAACTTTCTTTTAGCACACATAATATTTTTGACAATTCCAACTTCTACAGTATTTTCTAATCATATGGTTTTTGTTTTGATTCTTTTGATTCCTCTGATGTTGCCATATTTAAACTAAATAATGCGATTTTCAAAATTCCCCAAAATCGATCGGAATCTGAAAAAGCTAAAACAAAAAACGATCGAAGTGAAATTACATATAATTGAAACCATTCCTATCGGAATCTATAATCCTTATGATTCTCATTACAACAAAATATTTTTTTTAATTTAATAAATCGAGCTATATGACCTAAGGAGATTATATTGAAAACAATGATATCTAGCGAAGTTCTACACATCAAGCACTATGAGACGATCGTGGTGCTTGATGTGTAGGATATTGTTCTTTTTATACCTTCCCGAGATATGGATCAAAAATTGTTCCAAACATTAATAGTCACTTCTTCATACACCTACCGCACTAAAGAAAATGTACCGGTTTTTACTACAGCTTGTCTTCGGGAAGGAAGAAAGTCGTAAATTCCTCCAGACGGATGCCCAGTTAAATAAAATTTAAATGCACAACAAATTTAATGAATTTATTTAACTTAGCCTTTGATCAGATTAGGGAACGTTCTAACGCTCGAATTAAGTAGGGAATTATGCCCACTGAAGACGGATTGTTTGCTTAGATTGTTTTTGTTATATTGACATGCGTTTAAAACAGTGTCGACCACAATATTTCCATCAATACTAAAGCATATGCCTATGCATGGGTGAAAAAAACAACAACCACATGATATTCATCGTTTGTTTATGTACACTTACACTGTACGTGAGGGAGAGAAGCAAATGCAAAAACAACTCAGTGGGCGCCCTCACTATACAAAAAAGCAAAGAAGCTCGCCCCTGGTTTAAAAAGATAATGTCTGAAGTTTTACTTCCAAATTGGAATGTAGCTTGTGGTCATAGAAAGGAAGACTGTGATTTTGAATGAAGTGATTGAAGCTGATAACGATCAGTAAACATCCGCAGCTGAGGTTTGGTTTTCAGCACGTAAATATTATTATTGACCGAAGAACGACATGAAACATGCGCTTGCAGTCTATCTTCCATTTATACTGAACTAATTCATAAATTAATACAGCGATAATTTATTAAAAAGCCAGCATATTAAACTACCAAAATCTTACCCCTTTTTGCGGACAGTATTTACAATTTCTCTAGCTTATTTTCTCAGCTTAATTTTCTCATAAAAAATGTATGAATTTCAAAAAAAAAAAAAACAAAAATAATTTTCTATCGAAATTAAAATTTTCTTTCATTTCATTTCCAAATGTATTGGCATTGACAGTTTTCAACATGGTAGTGCCACCGGGATTTCACTCATATTTCATTTGAATACTAACTGGGTAGGCAGACATACACAAGTTATTTCAATTTTCATAAACTTTATTGGCTAAAGAAAAAAAAGCTACAACAGAAACTTATATTTTACAACACAGCTAGCATTAGATGCAATTTAATCTAGGCTCCAAGTCCAAATGTTTAAAGACACACAAACGTATGTATGTACGTACGAGGTGGTCAATACACCCATGTCACATGCTTGGTGGTAGGAGTAATTCGCCCCCTCTCCCCCTCTTCAAACAAAAACAAACACCATCTTTTGCGATTTTATTTAAGCGCTCTTTTCCCCCAGTTTATTTCTTTTTATAGTTGCGTGTTGAATTGAATAAAAGTTTTAAATGTCTTTCGAATTCAATGAATGGAACCGATTTATGTTTGTCTACTTTTCCCATAAATTGACTGCATGCAAAAATCTCATGGCGGCGACCCGCCGCCGACCGACCATATGCAGATGCCACCATTTGTGAAATGGCAAAAATACCACTTTGTGGCTTCAGTGTGGGATGCATGGAGGGAAGCTACACCGCCGCCGTTGTCGTATTCGCATACGAAATAAATTACTCAAATTACCAGAATTACAGACCAGACGGGTGGTAAAAATGTAATGCCTATTTTATGATGTGTTGATGGTGCGCCTCTATGGCATCTAGAATTGATGCTTGATTTGATGCCAAAAGAAAATCTAGAAAAAACAATGATTTTCTCTTGGATGATGAAAAAGGTGAAGCGAAAAAGAAAAAACAAAGACAAGCTAATCAAACTAATGCCAATGACAACATGTTGTAGGGGAAATCAATCATTCTCCTTTTAATGTTTAGTCATGGTCTTGCAGGCGCCATTTGAATCATTCTTTTGCCTCGGATATGATGGTGATGGTGGCAGTGAAAAGACTTTTTTATTTTGATTTCCCAATGATTTGTTGGAAAGCTTTTTGTTGTTTTCTTTTGTTTTTTATTGAAGAGAGGGGTTACATTGATTGATTTTATGAATTTTAACGGGGAAAAATTAAGTGCTTGATAAAAAATTCTTTAAAGACTTTCTATGTTTGGTGTAAGTGAATTGAACATACACACATACATATGTACATACATGCATTCATGTTTGCATATAAAGAACCGCTATATCATAATAAAAGCAGGAAAGGGTTTTTGTAAAAGTTGCAACCTCGCCCGCTTTGAATCCAAGAAAGAGCCGAGCTGGTGCCACTGTGGTGCAATGGTATGCACAGCATCCTTGTGCGCTAAATGCCCGTGTTGTTATGTCCTCTTTAGCCATAATTCTGAGGGTATAATAGCAAATGACTTAGGCTTATTTCCGATGAATTTGAACAATTTATGACCAAAATCCATACATCAGTCACTAATTATAAATTTCCAAATAATCCTTCATATATTTAAAACTACTTCACCACACGTTATTTTCACTTATCAATGCAGTCCTAAAAGTCATCAAATTGTCATCCCGTTTACCCGCCAGAGATTAACATACGATTTATGGGGAAATAATGAAATAAAAGAAAATTTTACAACTAGAAAATATATTTTACTACTCTCAAAATGGCATTAATCCGTTATTTTACGGCTTGTCAAAGCCTCAAAATCCGAAATAAAATACTTTTACTTTACTTTTAGATTATCTTAACGAGGTCAAAATTAATTGTTTGATTAAGCGATTATAAAAAAACCTTTATACACATCTGATAGAAAAAAATGTCATTTAAAATGCCACATTTATGGCTGGAAAATTTAAAAGGTTAAACCGAACATTTAAAATAGATAAAGCAATTTCATTACGGTAATTTGATATGTGAGCAATAAATATCGATATCAAATATCAGTAATTTGAAAATAGTTTTCCCCTTTTGGTGTACACTGCAAACTAACTAACATTTCATTACCATAATTCGAATGTATCATAAATTTTCATAAAACAAGCTTTAAATGAAAATCCATTTAGCTCCTATTACATCGTAAAAAGAATGTCATGTCACATCAGTGTGCCATAAAAATAGAAAGACTTAATAAACAAGCTGTTTTCATCATTAGAATATTTTGGAGAATTTGAAATCTTTTATTATTCTAGCTAGTTGTAAAAATTCATGGAAAGTAAAGTTTGTGCCTTAAGTCTTTTGTTTCTGACTAAACATACAACGAACGTTTTGCCTGCCACGTATGATGATAATTGTTTATAGAATTTTATGCATTATAGCTTATTAAATTTAATCTTTTGATTATGCTAAAAATTCCTAGGAAATTACAATATTTTATTATCTTGTTATATGGAGATTTTATTGATATGCATACGGACATACATATTTTTAATGTATTGACAAAGGTAAATATTTTTTTTATTGTCAGCAGCAAAGTTTATTGCAAATAAAAAAATATTTAAATATTTTACCTTTACGTGTTGGGTTAAGAAACTCATAATTTGTTTATTATATATGTTTATTTTTTATTTATTTTTACTCAATTTTGTTTTATTGACAATTATAAATAATGGGAGACTCCCAATTAAAAATTTTAGAATAGCGAAAATTTTTTATTGGCTTATTTTAAAGTATAAGTAACATAGAATATGTGGTAAGAGTTTCAAGTCGATTAGAACAGTATTGCTTGAGATATGAGCTTTAGAATGGCAGAAAAATATTGTGTTTTTCTCAAAATACTTCAAATTTTGAAATTGGTTTCAACTGTTGCTCGAAAACTAACTAACATTAAAATCTAGTTTCTTTAGTTAAGAAAAAATTCGTGAAAATTTGACTTTTAGGGCTTTACAAGTGAAAGGGTGACCCGAGCAAATTTTATTTTATTATTTTTTATTGAAATAAATTGTCTGCAATATAGAGTATAGAGAATTTTCAATATTTATATTTGTTTCGGATAGGGACTACACCTTTCCACTCCTTCAGTAAACTCCCACACAAAGTTTCAAAATTTTTTAGCACAGGTGCTGCTTAAAGTCATATATCGTATCATTTTGTAGTGTTTTGCAATTATTACAAATTTACAAGATTGATTTATAGTGGGCTAAACTTTGCACATGAAATATTTATTTCAATTCCCTCAAAAAAGTTCATAATATTGAGAAGTACAGTTTGAGAATTGTTTTCTTTGAGAATTGTTTTGAAAGTCATATTTCATTACAACGATATGTTTTCCTTGCGCAAGGCAAGGTTTTCGGACGTAATGACCCCAACCTTCTAAAAAACCCTACTGTTGTAAACTAAATTAGTTGGTTGTTGATAGAAATAAATCCAAAAATAAGATGCACTTCGAAGATGGACTCTGTCGGTCTATTCCTTTAGGTAAATCCACTCCAAAATTCACTCCAAAGACGACTGTTTCTATCATACTTGTTTTCTTTAGAAATGTGTAAAAACTTCATATTTTCAGAAATAAGAAAGAAATAGCCCCCTTCAACAACACCCTTTGTCTACACCTTCCATTATTTTGACCGCATATTCTTTTTTGTTTCTTTAGTTTCCTAGCGCTTATCAGCGAAATAAAAACAACAAGAGATAGGGGATCGACAAGGATTATCGAAAGCAGGTCTTTCGAAAAACGAACTTTTGTTCTTACTTATTTATTTTATATTTTTTCTCTAAAATATCAAGTGTAAATGTTTATTTTTAAAACAAATGTTAATATGTACGCTTATTAAGGTGATTGCAGCTAAGAAATATTCCTTTTTTAACAAATTTTCTAGAATTCTAGGGACAACGCGGATTTTTTAAAGAAATTTTTGAACCATCTTGAAGTAACGTGGATTTTTTAAGGAATTGTTTGAACCTTCTAGGGGCAACGTGGATTTTTAAGGAACTTTTTGAATCTTCTATAGGCAACGTGAAGTTTTTAAAGATTTTTTGAACCTTTTTGAGGTAAAGTGGATTTTTTTAAAGATTTTTTTGAACCTTATTGAGCTAGCGTGGATTTTTTTTAAAGAATTTGTTAAACCTTCTGCGGGCATCGTGGATTTTTTTAAAGAATTTGTTGAACTTTCTAGGGGCAACGTAGATTCTTTAAAGAACTTGAATCTTCTATAAGCAACATGGATTTTTTAAAGAATTTTTTGAACCTTCTAGAGGCAACGTGGATTTTTTAAAGAATTTTTTGAATCTTCTAGAAGCTACGTGGATTTTTTAAAGAACTTTTTAAATCTTCTATAGGCAACGTGGATTTTTTAAAAAACTTTTTAAATCTTCTATAGGCAACGTGGATTTTTTAAAAAACTTTTTAAATCTTCTATAGGCAACGTGGATTTTTTAAAAAACTTTTTAAATCTTCTATAGGCAACGTGGATTTTTTAAAGTATTTTTTGAACGTTCTGGAGGCAAAGTGGATTTTTAACGATTTTTTGAGCCTTCTAGAGGCAACGTGGATTTTTTATATAATTTTTGGAACTTTCTACAGGCAACGTGGATTTTGTAAAGAGTTTTTTGAACATTCTAGAGACAACGTGGATTTTTTAAAGATTTTTCCCAAGACTCTAGAGGCAACGTTGATTTTTTAAAGAATTTTTTGAACATTCTAGAGGCAACGTGGATTTTTTAATGAATTTGTTGAACTATCTGGAGGCAACGTGAATTTTTTAAAGAATTTGTTGAACTATCTAGAGGCAACGTGAATTTTTTAAAGAATTTTTCTAAGCCTCTAGAGCAAAGTGGATTTTTTAAAGAAATTTCCCAAGCCTCTAGAGGCAACATGGATTTCTAAAGAATTTTTTAAAGCCTCTAAGGCAGCGTGGTTTTTTAAATAGATTTAAAAGCTTTTAAGAGGCAACGGGGATTTTTTTAAATAATTTTAAAAGCCTTCTAGGGGCAACGTGGATTTTTTAAATCATTTTAAAAGCCTTCTAGAGTCAAAGGGGGAAAAAAAATTAAAAGACTTCTAGAGTCAACGGGTATTTTTTAAATAATTTTAAAAGCCTTCAAGAGGCAATTTTGGTTTTTTTAAATTCTGAGTTTTCGAACCAGAAACTGTTTTTTTAAACAAATATTTCAATCCATCAAAAACGTATGTCGAAAAGCTGTGGTGTTGAGTATCAGATTGGTGGCCCATTTCTCTGTAAAACGATAAAGAAAAAATCGTCTTTAAAAATCTATGTTTATGAGGATGATGATCGAGTGAAAAATATTGTTTAAAAATCCACGTTTATCTGGCTGATGTTCACGTAAAATATATTCTTTAAATATCTACGTTTATTTTGTTAGAGGCAACGTGGATTTTTTAAAGAATTTTTGGAACTTCTAGAGGCAACGTTAATTTTTTAAAGATTTTTTTTTAACATTCTAGAGGCAACGTGGATTTTTTAAAGAATTTGCTGAACCTTATAGAGTCAACGTGGATTTTTTAAGAATTTTTCTAAGCTTCTAGAGGCAAAGTGGATTTTTTAAAGAATTTTCCCAAGCCTCTAGAGGCCACGTGGATATTTTAAAGATTTTTTTAAGCCTCTAGAGGCAACGTGGTTTTTTAAATAATTTTAAAAGACTTCTGGAGTCAACTGTGATTTAAAAAAAATAAAAGTCTTCTAGGGGCAACGTGGATTTTTTAAATAATTTTAAAATCCTTTTAGAGGCAACTTGGATTTTTTAAATTCTGAGTTTTCGGAACTAGAAACTTTTTTTAAATAAATATTTCTATCCATGGAAAACTAAAGCCGACAAGCTGTGGTGTTGAGTATCAGAATGGTGGCCCATGTGTATGTAGTACTAAAAAGAAAAAATCCTCTTTAAAAATCCAAATTTATGAGGTTGGTGATCGAGTGAAAAATATTGTTTAAAAATCCACGTTCATCTGGCTGATGTTCACGTAAAATATTTTTTTTTTCCTTTATTATTCCACTTGGGAACCTAGGGCTTCTAAAAGATTGTTCCACCTTATTCTATCGTTACATAATATTTTGATATCATCTAAAGTTGTGTTTGCTTTCTTCAGCTCATTGAGTATGGTTCTGCGCCATGTAATTTTTGGGCGGCCTTGTGGGTTTTGCTTCCTTGTGGGTTCCATTCCAAAGCCATCCTGGAAATGCTATTGTGTGGTTTTCGCAACGTATGCCCTATCCATTTCCATTTTCTCTTTGCAATCTGCCGGGCGATTGGTTCTTCATTTGCCATCTGGTATAGTGCGGGGTTTGAGATTTTGTTGGGCCAAAATATTTTGCTTATTATCCGGAGGCATTTGTTGACGAATACCTGGAGTTTTTGTGTTATGGCGTTTGTTACGGACCAAGTTTCGCTTCCGTAAAGCAATGTGGATTTCACACATGCATTAAACAAACGCAGTTTTATTTTATACGATATTTGGTTTGATCGCCAAGTTTTGCTGAGTCTTCCGAATGCGGATCTAGCTTTCTTAAGTCTATTGTCAACGTCCTCTTCTACACCATTTTCTGATGACATAGTAACCCCGAGGTAGCAAAAATTGTCTACATATTTTAAGGTTTTGTTTTTGATATTAAATGCGTTGTCACTGGTGGTGTTTATTCGCATTGCCTCTGTTTTATCAATGTTTATTTCCAGTCCAGCTTTCTTTGCAAGCACAGTCACGTCGTCCAGTTTACTTTGCATATCGCTGAATTTATGGGACAAGAGACATATATCGTCCGCGACGTCCAGGTCTTCAAGGCGATTGTTGAAACCCCATACAATGCCACGTTTCTTTTCGCATATTTTAATCATAATTCCATCAAGAACTACTGCAAATAAGAGAGGTGAGAGAGGGCATCCTTGTTTTACCCCTGCATTGGTATAAAAGTATTCGCTTTTTCTGCCTCTGTGTAGAACGCAAGTTTCTGCATTATTGTATAGGCCTTGGATTATTTTAATTAATTTCATAGGCACGCCTTTCGCTTTTAGTGCGTTCCATATTTCAGACCTTCTTATTGAGTCAAAGGCTTTTTTGAAGTCTACGAAAACTAAATAAAGAGGTGTTCTCCATTCTAGCGTCTGTTCAATAATTATTCACGTAAAATATATTCTCTAAATATCTACGTTTATGAAGCTAATGAACAATAAAACAAATCTTTAAACATCCACGTTTATGAGACTGATGGCCAATGAAATAAATATTCTCGAAATCCACGTTTGATACAAAAATTCGTTAAAAATCCATGAATAAGGGGCTGCATGTCGCTGAAAAAAACTCTTTAAAAGTTCAAGCATAAGGGACGGATGTATGGTCATTAAAAACATTTGTTAAAAGTTCAGGTTTATGAGGCTTTTTGCAAAGGAAGAATGTAAAAATCAATGAGGTTGATTTCTAATGAAAAATATTTTTTTTGAAAATTCACGTTTTTGAGACTGATGGTTTTTGAAAAATATTCTTTAAAAATCCACTTTTATGATGTCGACGGTCAATGAAAATATGATCCTTTAAAACTACGTTGCAACGCGTTGATCGGTTTAACGACCAATGAAAAAAAAAAACGCTCACAAAAACACGTATCTTGAATTAGAAAAAATAATTTAAACCAGTAAGGAAAGAATCAAAGTCCAGCGAGACCAACCGAATTTGGAGAAATTTTGGAACAAATTGAGTTGAGTCGCTCAGCTAAATTTTTTTCTTTAAATTGTTCATTTTTATAAATGTACGGCCTTAGGCCGAGGATTTAAGATTTTCTTTTTTTTAAATTTTAAAATTTTTTCTTAGTTCCAAAGGAACTTCAAAGGACCATATTTTGAACTTCAAAGGACCATATTTCGGGATGTATGGATTTCCCAAAAAGAAATTATATATTGTCGTGATCAGGAAGGTGAGATCTACCTATAAAAAAATTTTATCACGATCGGAGAAGAGCGGGTCAACTCATCTTATGCCGAAAATTTTCCTAGACAAGATTGCGTCATATTTTCCAAATTTCAACAAAATGTCTGTCCAATTTTGTGTTTGATGCAGCAAACAAATGAAATCGGACGGAAATATATTTCCATATATATATATATATATATATATATATATATATATATATATATATATATATATATATATATATATATATATATGGGAGACATACCAATATTTGAACCAATTTCAATATAATTTGTCAAACGTATTTCTGGCCCGAACTCAGTGACATTTTCCAATTTTTTTAAAAGTCGGGGTAACATATATGTGGCGAGCTATATGCAATAGGGTTATGACTTTTTTACAACCTCGTATCCCTGTATAATATGTTGATGAGTTTTTACCTATGATTACATTAAATCTTAGGGCCTGTTTCACCATGTCGAAAGAAAATGATTGCGAACGAAAAACACCTAAACCTTGGATTTCATGGCAATATTGACTTTGTGTTTGCTTTAAAACAAATACAAAATTTAGAAATCATACACGATTTTAGTTGTTTTTCTTTCGTTTTTATTTTCGTTCGACATAGTCAAACAGGCCCTTAATAAAAAAGTGATTTCATAGAAAAATCTTCCACACAAAACACTTTTAAAGTTTTTATTGTTCAGAACTTTGGAAAAATTTTTGAAGTCACTGTTAGTCGATATTTATTTGAAATCAAAGTATAGGAGCACACGATATAACCAACATGACATAACTGCTTTTATTTCTCACTAATTTATCCTCATATTATTTCATATATATCATTTGTATTATATATAACTTTATTTCATATATCATAAAAATTAAAAACGGTTTGTGCAGGACCTTTTTCAATATTTAAATGGAATAAAAGTTAAAGTTAAATAAAAACTCAGAGCAGAGCCCGGCTGCCCCGGCTGAGGTTTGAACCTGGGTCCTCTCCAACAAACAGACAATGTCGTCGAGGTCTTAGCGTTCTAAGTCATTGCCAACCTATCATATCAACACTTCTTAATATGATATCAACAAAAACTTCCGAAATGGAGGGCATTAAAATGCATTAAGGAAACCTCCTTCGATTGTGCATGTGTATGTACTGAGAAAATGATTCCAGGACAAGACACTAGGGTGACTTGATATAGAAAAAGACTTCAAAAATACTTCATATCTATAACTTTGTAAAAATGATTGTATAAATAGAAGTTATCAAAATAAGCCTTTGTCTTTTAGCCATTTACATTCAAAATATGCCTGATGAGCAGGCTTAAACCATCAGCGAAAGGATCGTAGCATAGTGGTTGAGTGTTTGGTACTTCGCTAGAATTAATTTCTCAATACAAATTCCTTAGGCCATGTTAGCTCGATTAATTCAAATAATTAATTAAAAAAATTTCGTTTCTTAGAATTTTTTCAAAAAAAAAACATTTTTTAAAGTGGTTTGTGCGGAACCTTTTTTTATAATAAAACGAAATTCATCGAATTTGAAATTAATTGAAATTCACTTTAGTTTAGGCATTATTAGGCAAAAGTTCCTTCATTCTCACTACAGGAAATCATTTTTGAGAAAAAATGTCAAAATGTCATAACCCCAATATCCAAATCTGAACCGATTTTAGTATAAATTGGCAAATTTATTTCTAGTCTGAATTCAGAGACATTTTCTAAATTGCATTAAAATTAGATAATAAATGCGACCTGTAGATTGCGAACAAAATTACATGGACAGACGGACGTACGAAAAATCATACACACATATCATACACATGTTACATACAAATGCACGAAGACATAATACCCCTTGCCACAATGTGGTGTAGGGTATAAACATTTGGATTTTATTCTTATATTTTTAATATTTTTGCTCCGCAAGGGTTTATGTGGTCGCCTTCAAAACATTCAGAGTTTGTCAAATCCCTCAACCTACTGTTGATTACATATCATGAACATTTCAATCAATTCGGACTGTGTGAAACAAAGTCATCATTTTGGACTACGGAATTTTACATCTATATGTGTTTATTTCAGCTAAAATCCATATTTAGATGTCTTCAAACATTTGAATAACAACAAAATGTTTTACAGTGGGAGCGAAATTGGTTAGCTACGGGCGGAAGCCGGGGAAGACTATGGATTCATCCCCCCGATTATGTGTCAAAAAACAGGCCAACAAGACGTTTGTTCTTCGGAAGTTTTCGGATTAGAATACATTTAAATAATCGAATCACATATTTTTATATTCAACCAACTGTTTCGTAATGCGTTTAAATTTAAATATCACATTTAAGGAAATACACCGACAATCATTTTTCGTTTTGTTAAAACTTTTCACCAGGGAAACCCCCTTTACAGCCTATAATTGGCTGATATGTTTTAAAGGCACTTGTATTTGTTACGGTCGCACAATCAAACAACTTTCCTTGCAATAAGGCATAAAATCTGAAATTCTGCGAGTTTTTCATACATACAATTTTTGATATTAAGAAACTTTTCAGGTTCTCGTTTAAATCGCAAATATGACAAAAATAACGAAAAATTCACGAAACTTTTTCATTTTCCACATATCTGTGGACCAAATTTTTCAACAAATTTTCAACACTTCAACTCCATTTACAATTTCAAAACCATTTTCATGGAACTCTCTAAGCTCTATGGAACATCATTGACCATTCATTCATCACGGAGAACAAAAACCCTGTGTTAACTTCAAAATAGAACCACCATAAGAAACACTATTCTTTAACAGTCCTTTAATACCCAATTGGGATCTCATGCAGTATTTAGATCTTCACAGAAAAAATCTATGGTTAGGCAAGTAATTTTACAATTAATTTGCGTTTCTCACAAAACACATTTTTGTTATCATACATACACTTCACACACCGTAGGCAGTTTGTGTCTTAAGTCTTTTGTTTCAAAACACTACACAATCGATTTCACATTTGTTTATTCTTGTTTTATGGAACATATTGCAATTTTCAATTCCCTTTGCTGGATATTGTTACAAATCTTAATTGTCACCTTATAAGTCACGGTTTGCATACACTTAAATAGACATTTTGACTTTTGTTGTTGTTTTTAGACACCATAAACAAAACTTTACCTTCTTTTCTTCGGCGAGAGGCTTTTAGCTCTACATATTTTTTTGTTGTTGTCTGCCTGTTGGATTTGCTTTTGAACTGGCGATGGGGGTTTTAATTTTGCAAAACAAAAATTGATTGTATTCCTTTTGTAGATATGTCGGTGTGGCGTATATCTCTCGCTGGCGTAGTATATTTTTCCAATTTTTCCCAACCAGAAAGCCACTAAAGTGAAGTGTAGTGAGCAAAAAACAAAAAAAAAATTCAAACAAACAAACCAAACAAACACTGAATATAAACACCAAACTTGCTGGCAACTTTTAGTTGTTTAAAGTTGTTTTTGTTGTATATATTTTTTCTTATTTTTTGTATTTGGTTGTTGTTATATTTCACTGCTGTGTGTAGAGCGTTAAGAACCCGTTTGACTCGTTGAAAAATATTTCTTTTCGCCTTTTAATTTTTTTGCTTTTTCTTAACTTTTTTTCTTAGGCTCTCTGTTGGTTTGGTTTTGGTGTTGTTATTGTGGCTGGATGGCTGGCTGGATGGTTGGCTAGCTGGATGGATGGATGGTTAGTTGGTAAGGTTTGTTTGTTGGCAGGATTTTTGTTGGCTATGAATTGCGAATTGGATTTGTAATTTTCTATAAATATTTTCCTCAAAAATATATTTATTTTGCACAAATATTTCCTGGAAAAATTCTCACATCAATTTATTTTGTTATTTTTCTTTTCTTCTCTTTTTGTTTACAAAAAGCCGCAACACTTTATATTTTTAAACAATTGGTTATATTTTTTAATTCACTCATTATGCTTTTATTTTCCTTTTGAAATTTTCCGCATGCAAAATTTATATTTCTTCTTTCACTTAGGCTTTGTTTTATGATAAAACTTTTTATCAATATGGACCTTAGAATATTTCCACTTAGAATTATTTCAACTCAACTTTCTTTCTTTTTCATGTAAAAATTTCATTCATTTTATCCAATTGGCATTGATTTTTCATGACATTTCATAGATTTTCTTTGCATTTCTCAAAAAAATGTTGACACACACTGTCATCAGTAAGAAAAAAAACGCGCTTTTCCGTCTAAACCGTTCGTGCAGCGGTAATGTGTTATCGTTTTCGTTCCCTTCGTTAATTTTTTCTTTTTCTCGAAATCCGTCTTTCTGTGATATTGTAACGCAAAAGCACACGAAGAACTAAATTTTACATTTTCTACCTGAGCATGCCATACCTGGTAAAAATGCTCCAAGCAAGTGTGGTGACATTCGGCACTGTGAACATAACAACATTTACAGCAACACAGAGACGCACAACTACTCCACAAACAAGTCCACTGAAAATACACAGAGAGCTCGAAAGAGATCTAAAGGAGTCTCCTCAATACACAAATTCACCACCAACATCAACAAAACCGACTATTTGATCTTTGGGAGATACCAAACAAAACAACAACACAACCGCCTAAATAACCTGTGACCAGCTAGCCATGCATCCAACGAACCCAACCATTCTTTGGCTGTTTGCAGAAGCGACAGCAGCTAAACAACACAGTGAGAGTCCAATAAGAGTTAGCAAGAGTTCGGAGAGAATCACATAGAGATCATTTTCATCAACATGCTGCCTATTAGTAATATGAGAAGATGAAAAACCCCACAGCAGCAGCAACAACAACAGCAATATCAATACAAAAACGATAACAGCAAAAACAGTGTACTACCAAATCAGGAGAGCAAATATATTTAAGGAGGAAGAAAACAACAACAACAACGATAACAAAATTACAATAAGAATCATTTGAAGAAAATTATACAAACAAAAATTCAGCACACAGAACATAATACACAGAGAAAAGAGGGCAAAACTCCGATTGGAATTTTCGAGAGGTCATCACAGCAAACAAAGTGGGGTTTTAAAATATTTTGGAGGGAACATCAGACCAAAAAAGCGTGGATTTTTTTAAAAATATTTATTATGGGAACATCAGATCAAAAAAAAAAAATATATATGGGAACGTCAGACCAAATAAGCATGGATTTTTTAAAAATATTTTTTCAGTGAAGAAAGCATGGATTTTAGCAAATATTTTTTGAGGCAACATCGGACCAACTAAGCGTGAATTTTTCAAAATATTTTTGAGGCAACATCAGGCCAAAGAGGCGTGGATTTTTAAAAATATTTTTTGAGGCAACATCGGACCAACTAAGCGTGGAGTTTTAAAAAATATTTTTTGAGGCAACATCGGACCAAATAAGCTTGGATTTTTGAAAATATTTTTTGAGGCAACATCAGTCCAAAGAAGCGTGGATTTTTAAAAATATTTTTTGAGGCAACACAGTCCAAAGAGGCGTGGATTTTTAAAAATATTTTTTGAGGCAACATCAGTCCAAAGAGGCGTGGATTTTTAAAAAGATTTTTTGAGGCAACATCAGTCCAAAGAGGCGTGGATTTTTAAAAAGATTTTTTGAGGCAACATCAGTCCAAAGAGGCGTGGATTTTTAAAAAGATTTTTTGAGGCAACATCAGTCCAAAGAGGCGTGGATTTTTAAAAAGATTTTTTGAGGCAACATCAGACCAACAAAGCGTGGATTTTTTAAAATATTTTTTGAGGCAACATCAGTCCACAGAAGCGTGGATTTTTTAAAATATTTTTTGAGGCAACATCAATCCACAGAAGCGTGGATTTTTAAAAATATTTTTTGAGGCAACATCAGACCAACAAAGCGTGGATTTTTTAAAATATTTTTTGAGGCAACATCAGTCCACAGAAGCGTGGATTTTTTAAAATATTTTTTGAGGCAACATCAGACCAACAAAGCGTGGATTTTTAAAAATATTTTTTGAGGCAACAACAGTCCACAGAAGCGTGGATTTTTTAAAATATTTTTTGAGGCAACATCAGTCCACAGAAGCTTGGATTTTTTAAAATATTTTTTGAGGCAACATCAGACCAACAAAGCGTGGATTTTTAAAAATATTTTTTGAGGCAACAACAGTCCACAGAAGCGTGGATTTTTAAAAATATTTTTTGAGGCAACATCAGACAAACAATGCGTGGATTTTTAAAAATATTTTTTGAGGGTACATCACTACAAAAAGGCGTGGATTTTTAAAAATATTTTTTGAGGGTACATCACTACAAAAAGGCGTGGATTTTTAAGAATATTTTTTGAGAAACCGTCACAACAAACAGGAGTGAATTTGTAAGGGTATTTTTTTGGGGAGTCGTCATAAAAATAAGGCGTGGATTTTCCAAACAGTCGTGGATTTTTAAAAATATTTTTTGAGGGTACATCACTACAAAAAGGCGTGGATTTTTAAGAATATTTTTTGAGAAACCGTCACAACAAACAGGAGTGAATTTTTAAGGGTATTTTTTTGGGGAGTCGTCATAAAAATAAGGCGTGGATTTTCCAAACAGTCGTGGATTTTTAACAATATTTTTTGAGAAACCGTCACAACAAACAGTCGTGGATTTTTAACAATACTTTTTGAGAAACCGACACAACAAATAGGCGTGGATTTTTACGAATATTTTTTGAGGGACCATTACAACAAAGTTTCATTTCGCATAGGCTGAGGGTATATCTCGGTCGGCAAAGCGGACTGATAGTTTTTTACTTGTTAAGATTATTTTTTGTGGAACCGTCGCAAGAAACAGGCTTGGATTTTTAAGAATATTTTTTGAGGGACCATTACAACAAAAATTCGTGGATTTTTATTAATATTTTTTGAGGAACCGTCACACCAAACAGTCGTGGATTTTTAACAATATTCCATGAGCGATCATCACAACAAAAAGGCTTCTATTTTTAAGAATATTTTTTTAGGGACCTTTTCAACAAAAATGTCGTGGATTTTAAGAATATTTTTTGAGAGACCATTACAAAAAAATCACGCAGATTTCTATAAATATTTTTGAGGCAACAACAGACTAACAAAGCGTGGATTTCTATAAATATTTTTTAATCAACATCAGACAAACAAAGGATTTTTTTAAACTATTTTGGGATCGAACATCAGACCTGCATGGTGTGGCTTTTTATACCCTCCATCATAATATGGGAGTAAATTTAATGTGTCATCCCGTTTGTAACTACTCGAAACAATAATTTTAGACCCTACATACTATATATATTCTTGATCAGCGTGCAATTGTATATCGATATAGCCATGTCCGGCCGTCTGTGGAAATCACTCTAGCGTTCGAACGGATTGATGTAGGTGGATGACATTTTGGTAAAATCTATTGTATGTACTTAGGACTTTTGGTATTGAAAACGGGCTATGTAGGTTCACGTTTTCGTATAGCCCCTATACAAGGTGACGCGTCGCCGTTTTAAGGATTTTTTAAAATATTAGTCCCACTTGACCACTGAATTGGTTTTAATTTTGGTAATTTGTGTCTCCAGAAGCTAAAACACATTTCTACCAAAATTTGTTTATATATGTAGGTCCACATTTTGGTATAGCTCTCATATAACGCCCCATATATAATACGAAACACTTTGCGATATTTTGAATGTATTAGTCCCATTTGACCACAGAATCGGTTGTAATTTAATATTTTTGCCTCCAGAGGCTAAAAACATTTCTTCCAAAAAACTTTATATAGGTCCACGTTTTGATGTAGCTCCCATTATACGATATCTCCCGATTTTCGGTATTTTGAAGGTTTTAGCAATATTATCCTACCCAGATGGCTGAAATTTGGTATTTGGGATACAAAACTTTCTCCGTGAAATTTATCGGTATAGGTCTACGTTTTAAGGTTCTCTGCTCAATATCCCATCGAAATGCAACCAACTTCTAGTATGCGTTTTTTGAAAGTATATATTTAGACTATAAAAACCCTACTAGGGTTTTGTCCTGTCAGATCCAGTTCGAATTTTATGGCCTCATATAAACCGGGCTAAATCTACACTTTTGTGCATTTATCAGGCCTTTATCTCAGAAACGAATAGGAATTTGGCCTTGCTGTCTTTAGCAATATTGCAGCCCTAAACTAGTAGAACTTACCTTTTGAAAAAACCACATAAAAAAACTTCATCTAGGGCATCAAAATCTATCTCGTAATATATAGAACATTTTTCATAATTGCTGAAATTCTGGTCATTATCGGGAGTTGGGAGCTGAACCAAGTAACCTTTTGCAAAAATTTTCTAAATAAAGTCCTCAACAATTCTTTAGAACATTCTGAAACTCTAAAATGCTTACTTCATGTTGCTTCAGCGGTATTTTGCATCATATCTTTTACAACACGTATTTCAAACACAGTTCACACCAACAGTTTATTCTCGCATTTCAGATTTCACCACATTATTGACAAAACAACGACATAGAGGCATTTTACAACAGTGACATGTTCTGAGGAGTTGTGTATTACATTCCAGGGAAAAGAAAAAAAAAAAAAAAATCAGAAAAAATTAACGGTTTTGGAGATACGGTGCGAAATGTATAAAAATTGTGGAATTTTAGCATATATTTTGAAATTTGAGGCAATAAATGTAGTTTTTCGATTTCATTATTTCTCCAAATATTTTATTCTTGTATTTGCCTACAAATTTGCTTCAGAGGTCAGAAGAAGATTCGCATTGGTTTCAGAGATATTGCCCCGAATTTCTTTAAAAAGTCAATCTTTAACCATGGGGCCATTAAATCCGAGCTGGATCTGACACAACAAAACCCAACTAGGGTTTCTTGTCGTTTGGGTCTGTACTTTCAAAAAATCCTCAGTTCGAATTGTTTGCACAAGATCACCTTAAAAATGTTGCACAGTGTTATTATCAGTTGGGATATATGTACATATATGAGGATTTCTGAGTGAAATCGGACACTTTTTCAAGATGAGGTTTTTGATTTCCTTTTTTTTTGCTGTTGTGATGCTGTTCATCAACAAAACATTTAAGTATATTTTCAGAATTTTTTTGACTAACGGTTCCAGAGATATCGCGCCTTAAAAATGTCAAATTCTGTAAAAACTATGTGCAAAGAAATATTCATAATTTCTTTAATATTGGTCCAAATAGAAAAAATCTTTTTTTTTTTATTTTTAACTATTTTGTCAGCTATCTAATAAAAAATATTAAAAAAAATTGCACAGTGGGCATGGATAGAATTTTCGCGATTTATAATTTAAATTTAATTTTTATCAATGATTGTACTCTTCGATTTTCTTAACATTTTTTTTTTATATTAAACTACTATTAATTGCAAAAATGTTAAGACCTATTTGGTAGTGGGATTCGAATGATTACTATTTTTTCTTAATTTTGAAAATTTTTCAATAAATACAATACCAGTGTGAAATATTTGTAATTTTACCAAAAAATTAAAACAAATTAATTTTTCAACATTTGTTTTGTTCTTTTATTTGGGAATTTGCCTAAAACATTTTAAGAACTTCGTCATTTTTCGATTTTGAAAATGGTTTAGCTGTTATTGTACCAGCCGGACTATAAACTAACTAAATTGGTGATCATAAATGTACAGCTTAGGAACTATATGAATGTGCATCCGAGACGAATAATCTACCAAATATTGAAGTGATATTTTCAACAGAAGATGACTATTTAAATACGATGGAGGATTTGAATTTGAGATAATCAACGGCTAAGCCTATCGTGGGCACACAAAAACTTCATTCAGTAATAAGCACTGATGCTGGTACACTAATTTCTACACCATTCTTAAAATGGCAAAACGAAGAAGTTTTTAAAGATAAATTCTTAAATAAAACAGCAAAACAAATGTTTATGAATGGAACTTTTTTTGTTTTCTGGTAAAATAAAAAATATTTCACACTGACATAAAAGAAAAAATGTATTGACAAATTTTAAAAAATTAGAAAAAAATAGTAATCATTCGAATCCCACTACCAAATAGGTCTTAAATTTTTTGTAATTAATCGTAGTTTAATACAAACAAATTTAAAGAAATTCGAATTGTACAATCATTGATAAAAATTCATTTTAAATTTTAAATCGCGAAAATTCCATCCAAGCCCACTGTGCAATTATCAGCTATCTAAAAAAAATACAAAAAAAGATTTTTTCTATTTGGAGCATTATTAAAGAAGTTATGAGTATTTCTTTGCATATAATTTTTACAGAATTTGACAAAATTGAAAATATACTTAAATGTTTTGCTGATAAGCAGCATCACCACAGCAAAAAGTAAGGGAAATCAAAACCTCATCTTGAAAAAGTGTCCGGTTTCACTCAGAAACTCCCATATACTACTCCCGCAACAAAAGGAAGAGTTAAGTACTTTCATAAACGAAATTAAACTAATTGTTCCTATTCAATCCAATACAGTTCGTGGTGGAGGGTAAAATAAGTTTGGCCCGGCCGAACTTAACGCCGTTCTTACTTGTTAAACATATTTTGGGATCGAACATCAGACCAGCAAAGCGTAGGTTTTTACAAGTATTTATGAGGGACCCTCAGACAAAAGACGCGTGGATTTTTACAAATATTTTTGAAGAATCATCATAGCAATGAAGTGTGGATTTGCAAAAATATTTTTGAGGGACCATCAGACAAAAAACGCGTGGATTGTTTTAAAACTATTTTTGAGGAACCATCCGACAAAAAACGCGTGGATTTTTTAAAACTATTTTTTGAGGGACCATCAGAACAAAAAATCGTGGATTTCTTAAAAATATTTTTGAGGGAGCGTCGTACCTAAGAAGAACGACTTTTAACAATAATTTTGAGAGATCCGCAGACCATAAAAATGTTGACTTTTTCTTGGAGGCTACGTGTACCCTTTTCCTCGCAGTGTATTATTATTCACAACATTTTCAAACACAGCATGATATAACCATTCTTAGTCAATGTTTGAAATTTTGTTGTTGATGTTGTTGCTGTTAGTTGTTGTTATTGTTCATTATTTTTCATGTTTTTTCTCACTATGCAGAACCCCACTACCTCAACTTACCAACCAACCATCACCGCCATTCATACAACTACTCCAAAAAACAAAAACCCAACGTTTTTGGTGGTTGCCAATGATGAGGACGACAACGACTACGATGATGATGATGATGCTGCTGTTTATGCTCAGACCATTGTCAGATTGCATTGATCTAACATAAAATTTATACACAACGCACAGCGACAGTGCAACGCACAAGAAACGCATTGTGTGTTTTTTTGTTTTTTTCGTTTGGAGTTCTCTAAAGGAGCAATGAACATATCTTCCGAAAAAAGCCAAACAGACTGACAGACAAAACCCATACCAGCTCAATTCAATACAACATACAATATCATCAGTGGACCAAACCAACATTCGGTAACAGCATCAACAACAACAACAACAATTTTGTAATATAAAAATTTAAAAATTCAGAAAAAATTGCTTTAATATTATACAATAAAAACAACAGCAAGAACAACAACAGCAACAACATAAGCAGCAAACAACAAAAAACAGCGGCAACAATAATCAGCCTAAGAAGAGAAAAAGAACTGACGACAGGTCCACAATTAGCCACACAGCCATAATATAACAGATATGTTGCTGTTATTAGGTCTGTGGCTGCGGTTGCTGCCTCAGCTTTAGCTGCCAAAACTACAGCATAAGCGCGCAGCAGTATGCTGTTGTACGGAGCGTAGGGTAAGAAAAACAAAGCCAGTGTCGACATGACTGAACGAACATACGAAGTTGGTTTTGTTTTTTGTTTAAAAGCAAAAATAAAAGAAATTATCATGCAGAGACATATACGCACCGACCAGCCAACAGCTACAAAAAAGCAACAACAAAAATATATCGAACAATATTTTTTCGGCTCTTACACCTTCTGCCCATACCCTCCAGCCTACAAGGTTCAAATTGAAAAGGGCTCTTTGATTGTTGGGTATGAAGACAATGAAATTTAAGCAACTGCAAAAACAACGCCAATATCTTTATGCAACAACTACAGAGCAGCGAATACGTTATCATATCCTTGAAAGATCAACAAAAAAGGAATAATTTTCCTATATCGAGAGGAAGACTAGGGAAGATGAAATAATATTTGTCTTGATCTTTGATATTAAAATTTTATACTTAAACTATTTATAATTATATTTTTAGCGATGGTGATGGTCCCTCAAAAAATATTTCTAAAAATCCACGCCTCACAGTGGATCCACCCATTGGCAACTCTGACAGCTATGACATGGACCTTTTTAAAAATATATAAATTTTTGTTTCATTCGAACACGATCTTCTTAAGAATAGCTTCAAAAGTCAGAATATTTGACTACTAGGAAATAGCTTAATTTTCATTAAAAAATAGTGTTTTAGCGTGTTGTGGAATTCAAGTTAGCTGTATTTTGTAATGCCAATTCGATCATATACTTAAATTTGACCTAAGGTTTTAGTCATGAAGCCCACCAGTGCCCACCTCGGGAATAATTTTCCAAAGTAAGATTTAAGATTATTCAGTGTTGAAATCAGCTGCCATCTATTGCCAGACTATAAATGGTGGGTCGCTAACTAAAGCTGCCCTAGAATAGGGTTTCTATGGATATATTAGCGTATAACCCTATTATCTGACCACGTACATTAACACAATTGGTATCAGTGACATGATGAAGAAATCTTCTTCCAAATTTGTCTTACGTTAGCGGTACGTACCTTCCAGGAAGAACGGTAAGATCTATATTAAAAATTATACGAATTTTCAGACAAAAATTTTGATTTTTTTAATCCGCTAAATTGGTTGGATTTTATTTTGTTTTGGAGATTGGTTTTGTTTCACCAAGCCTATTTTAGCATCATAAGATAATCGGGACCTTTGTTCATGTAATTTTGTATTAACATCATAAAACAATTTTTACGGTATACCCCTCCAGAGGCGAAAGGGGGGAGAAATTTACGCTCGTCGTTTCATAAAACAATCTTTGCAGCAGCACAAAGCTGTAACAGGCGCACTGGCTTGATTTTTACACTCTAAATATTTGTGGTCACTTTCTCCATACAAGGGGATCTTCTGTGCAGGGAAGACGAGCCCACCTACTTTGAAAATGCTAACAAGCAAACTATTATCAGATCTCGCACAAATTTAAGACATCAACTATATATTCCACAGCTGACCTCAAGTCACACTATGTCGTTAAAAATTATTATTTCAAAAATCGTGGATTTGTTAATGATTTTTTTTTTTTCAAAAATAGTAGAATAATCAAAGAATATAGTTTTTAAAAAAATTTTAAAATTTTTAAAATAATATTTTTAAAAAATCTTAGATTTTTTAAGAATATTTTTTCAAAAATCGTGAATTTTTTAAATAATATTTTTTTCGAAAATCGTGGATTTTTTACATAATATTTTTTCAAAAATCCTGCATTTTTTAAAGAATATTTTTAAAAAAATTGTGATTTTTTTAATGCATCCTTATTTGAATTTTTTAAGAATGATTTTTTTAAAAACGCGGATTTTTTAAAGAATACTTTTTCAAAATGTCTGGATTTTTTAAAGATTTTTTTTTTTAAAAAGCCTGGATTTTTTTTAAAGAATACTTTTTTAATCGCGAACTTTTTTATATCGTTTATTTTGTAAAAATGTTTTTTTTTTAATTTATTTTTTCTAAAATCGTTTTTGTAAGGAATATTTTTTCATAAATCGAGGATTTTTTAAAGAGTTTTTTTTTTCAAAAATCGTGCATTTTTTAAGAATATTTTTCAAAAATCGTAAATTTTTTAAAGAATAATTTTTCAAAAATCGTGATTTTTCTTAAAGATTATTTTTTCAAAAATCTTGGATTTTTTAAATTTTTAAATAATATTTTTTTCAAAAATCGTGGATTTTTATAAAGAATTTTTTTATTCAAAAATCGTGGATTTTTAAATTTTTTTTCAAAAATTGTAAATTTTTCAAAAAATATTTTTTTTTTACAAATAAATTTTTTAAAGAATATTTTTTCAAAAATCGTGGATTTTTTAAAGAATATTTTTTCAAAAATACTGGATTTTTTTAAAGAATATTTTTTCAAAAATCGTGAATTTTTTAAAATAATATTTTTTTTAAAAATCGTGGATTTTTTAAAGAATATTTTTTCAAAAATCGTGGATTTTTTAAAGAATATTTTTTCAAAAATCGTGGATTTTTTAAAGAATATTTTTTCAAAAATCGTGGATTTTTTAAAGAATATTCTTTCAAAAATCGTGGATTTTTTAAATAATATTTTTTTCGAAAATCGTGGATTTTTTAAAGAATATTTTTTTCAAAAATCGTGGATTTTTTACAGAATATTTTTTCAAAAATCGTGGATTTTTTAAAGAATATTTTTTCAAAAATCGTGGATTTTTTAAAGAATATTTTTTCAAAAATCGTGGATTTTTTAAAGAATATTTTTTCAAAAATCGTGGATTTTTCAAAGAATATTTTTTCAAAAATCGTGGATTTTTTAAAGAATATTTTTTTCAAAAATCGTGGATTTTTTAAAGAATATTTTTTCAAAAATCGTGGATTTTTTAAAGAATATTTTTTTCAAACATCGTGGATTTTTTTAAAGAATATTTTTTCAAAAATCGTGGATTTTTTAAAGAATATTTTTTCAAAAATCGTGGATTTTTTAAAGAATATTTTTTCAAAAATCGTGGATTTTTTAAAGAATATTTTTTCAAAAATCGTGGATTTTTTAAAGAATATTTTTTCAAAAATCGTGGATTTTTTAAAGAATATTTTTTCAAAAATCGTTGATTTTTTAAAGAATATTTTTTCAAAAATCGTGGATTTTTTAAAGAATATTTTTTCAAAAATCGTTGATTTTTTAAAGAATATTTTTTCAAAAATCGTGGATTTTTTAAAGAATATTTTTTCAAAAATCGTGGATTTTTTAAAGAATATTTTTTCAAAAATTGTGGATTTTTTTAAGAATATTTTTTCAAAATTCGTGGATTTTTTAAAGAATATTTTTTTAAAAATCGTGGATTTTTTAAAGAATAGTTTTTCAAAAATCGTGGATTTTTTAAAGAATATTTTTTCAAAAATCGTGGATTTTTTAAAGAATATTTTTTCAAAAATCGTGGATTTTTTAAAGAATATTTTTTCAAAAATCGTGGATTTTTTAAAGAATATTTTTTCAAAAATCGTGGATTTTTTAAAGAATATTTTTTTTCAAAAATCGTGAATTTTTTAAAGAATATTTTTTCAAAAATCGTGGATTTTTTAAAGAATATTTTTTTCAAAAATCGTGGATTTTTTTAAAGAATATTTTTTCAAACATCGTGGATTTTTTTAAAGAATATTTTTTCAAAAATCGTGGATTTTTTAAAGAATATTTTTTCAAAAATCGTGGATTTTTTAAAGAATATTTTTTCAAAAATCGTGGATTTTTTAAAGAATATTTTTTCAAAAATCGTGGATTTTTTAAAGAATATTTTTTTCAAAAATCGTGGATTTTTTAAGAATATTTTTTCAAAAATCGTGGATTTTTTAAAGAATATTTTTTCAAAAATCGTGGATTTTTTAAAGAATATTTTTTCAAAAATCGTGGATTTTTAAAGAATATTTTTTCAAAAATCGTGGATTTTTTAAAGAATTTTTTTTCAAAAATCGTGGATTTTTTAAAGAATATTTTTTCAAAAATCGTGGATTTTTTAAAGAATATTTTTTCAAAAATCGTGGATTTTTTAAAGAATATTTTTTCAAAAATCGTGGATTTTTTAAAGAATATTGTTTCAAAAATCGTGGATTTTTTAAAGAATATTTTTTCAAAAATCGTGGATTTTTTAAAGAATATTTTTTCAAAAATCGTGGATTTTTTAAAGAATATTTTTTCAAAAATTGTGGATTTTTTAAAGAATATTTTTTCAAAAATCGTGGATTTTTTAAAGAATATTTTTTCAAAAATCGTGGATTTTTTAAAGAATATTTTTTCAAAAATCGTGGATTTTTTAAAGAATATTTTTTCAAAAATCGTGGATTTTTTAAAGAATATTTTTTCAAAAATCGTGGATTTTTTAAAGAATATTTTTTCAAAAATCGTGGATTTTTTAAAGAATATTTTTTCAAAAATCGTGGATTTTTTAAAGAATATTTTTTCAAAAATCGTGGATTTTTTAAAGAATATTTTTTCACAAATCGTGGATTTTTTAAAGAATATTTTTTCAAAAATCGTGGATTTTTTAAATAATATTTTTTCAAAAATCGTGGATTTTTTAAAGAATATTTTTTCAAAAATCGTGGATTTTTTAAAGAATATTTTTTCAAAAATCGTGGATTTTTTAAAGAATATTTGTTCAAAAATCGTGGATTTTTTAAAGAATATTTTTTCAAAAATCGTGGATTTTTTAAAGAATATTTTTTCAAAAATCGTGGATTTTTTAAAGAATATTTTTTCAAAAATCGTGGATTTTTTAAAGAATATTTTTTCAAAAATCGTGGATTTTTTAAAGAATATTTTTTCAAAAATCGTGGATTTTTTAAAGAATATTTTTTCAAAAATCGTGGATTTTTTAAAGAATATTTTTTCAAAAATCGTGGATTTTTTAAAGAATATTTTTTCAAAAATCGTGGATTTTTTAAAGAATTTTTTTTTTCAAAAATCGTGGATTTTTTAAAGAATTTTTTTTTTTCAAAAATCGTGGATTTTTTAAAGAATATTTTTTCAAAAATCGTGGATTTTTTAAAGAATATTTTTTCAAAAATCGTGGATTTTTTAAAGAATATTTTTTCAAAAATCGTGGATTTTTTAAAGAATATTTTTTCAAAAATCGTGGATTTCTTAAAGAATTTTTTTTTTTCAAAAATCGTGGATTTTTTAAAGAATTTTTTTTTTCAAAAATCGTGGATTTTTTAAAGAATTTTTTTTTTCAAAAATCGTGGATTTTTTAAAGAATTTTTTTTTTCAAAAATCGTGGATTTTTTAAAGAATTTTTTTTTTCAAAAATCGTGGATTTTTTAAAGAATTTTTTTTTTCAAAAATCGTGGATTTTTTAAAGAATTTTTTTTTTCAAAAATCGTGGATTTTTTTTAAATAATCCATTTTTTAAAGATCCATCATATTTTATACTTAAACTATTTATAATTATATTTTTTTGCGATACTCCCTCAATTATTCTTAAAAATCTACACCTGTTTGTTTTGATGGCCCTTCAAAAAATATTCTTAAAAATCCACGCCTGTTTGTTATGATGGTCCCTCAAAAATGTGATGGTCCCCCTAAATATATTCTTAAGAATCCACACCTGTTTGTTGTAATGATCCCTCAAAAAATATTCTTAAAATCCACGATTGTTTCGTGTGATGGTCCCTCTAAAAATATTCTTAAAAATCCTCGCTTGTTTGTTGCAATGAGATCTCAAAAATTTTCATAAGAATCCACGTTTGAGTGGTGTGATGGACCCTCAAAAAAAAAATAATAAATAAATAAATACTAATAATAAAAAAATTAACGGCTGCTTGTTGTGATAGCATCTCAAAAAATATTCTTAAAATCCACGTTTGGTTGTTGTGATGATCCCTCAAAAAATATTCTTAAAAATCCACGTTTGGTCGTTATGATGGTCGCGCAAAAAATATTCTTAAAAATCCACGATTAGAAAGGGTTTTGGTCGATCAAAAAATATTGTTAAAAATCCACGCTTATTTAGGGTTTGGGTCCCTCAAACATATTCTTAAAAATCCACGTTTGGTTGTTGTAATGATCCCTCAAAAAATATTCTTAAAAACCCACGTTTGGTTGTTGTAATGATCCCTCAAAAAATATTCTTATAAAGCAACGTTTGGTTGTTGTAATGATCCCTCAAAAAACATTCTTAAAAATCGACGTTTGTTTGTTGTAATGATACCTCAAAAAATATTCTTAAAAATCCACTTTTGGTTGTTGTAATGATCCCTCAAAAAATATTCTTAAAAATCCACGTTTGGTTGTTGTAATGGTCCCTCAAAAAATATTCTTAGAAATCCACGCCTGTTTGTTGCGATGGTCCCTTAAAATAGGTTCAACAATCTTTACTCTATGTTTTTAAAAAATTGATTATAGTTCCGTCTCATACAGCCCTTTGTAATCCTCCGCCCTTTCTAGTTTACAATTGTTTTAACATTTTTCTCAAAACAAAGCCCTAAGTCGAGCACCTCACACACAATCATTATCGTCATCTAAGCAGCCGACATTCCTTCATACGCACCAGAATACTTGGAGCATTATTTTGTTAACGCCACGGCATGGCTCATTTATATTAACCCCCCGAATATTAGCTCTCAAATACCGTGAGATAAATAAAAGCAAACAAAACTGAATTGCAAAAGAAGCCTAACTATTTTGAGATATGTAGAGAGAGAGAGAAACTAACAAGAAATTAGCAAGGGAGCCAGAATGAGAGAATTTTGTAAAAATCTAAAATTCACCATAGTTGTTTTACAACTTGAGCCTATATTTGGTTGGGACTCCCCACCACTATGGGAGCCGTGGATGCTGTAAGAAAAAAGTCTGAATTCTCTCTTTCTCTCAACTCTCAATCTTGGCTTGAACCGCGGAGTAGAAGACCACAAACACCCAACCATCGAGGTTGTAGTGTGTATTAATGAAGATACCACAAGTAAACAGTGGTAACCAACAACAGCAACAACAACAACACCAACAACATTGAGAACGGGCCCAAACAATCAACAATAAAAGAGCGAATGACAATCGGAAAAAAGGCAAATGTTTGGTTCAACGAAAGACATCGTAATTGCTGCTGCATAGTGTTACAAAAACAAAAGGCCTAAAAAGCGAAATACTAGCAACAAAAACTTGAAGGAGGGGTGAGATGAGGTAAGATGAACTCCAAGGGGACTAAAACAGCAAATGAGCGAATATAAGCAACATCTAAGGACCACTCACCACCACTGTATGCTGTTGCACCAAGAGAAGAAGTTGATGAAACTATGCAAGATTTTAGCAGGAGTTAAACAGTTGTGGGTGAAAAAATTGCAATATAGGGATTTCGCGGAAATAATTGGGAAATGTAAAACGAACAGGTTTGTTTAGGAGCAGCAATAATGTTGGGTATATAATTTTGTGTTAGCGATCGGAATTTGAAGAAATTGAGACATTTAAAGAATGATTTGACATATCTTGCAACTTAAAACACAGTTCCTACCTCCTCCTAATTGTGGTCAAAAGAAAATCGGACAAACGCATTTACACTTCTAAGACGTTTTTGGGATATTTTATATTTTTGTAGCTTAAAAATCTCGCGATTTCTATTCATTCCCTCTAATAATGTAGGTTGTGCTATTTTATTGAACAATAATATTATTGGAAGACGTAAGTAAAGCTGTAAACATTCACACACAGACATAACATCGGTATGTATCACTCTAGCTTTGGAGGAAAAGACCAGCACCGTGTTTCAGACTTGGAATCTTAGGGATATTAAAAGCCATTCTTATACCCTCAGTTTTGAAGCTAATGAGGGTATATACAATTTCATATTTCAGACAATTTGGAGTCGATTTAGCAGTATCCCTCCACCGGTCTGACTGAATGGAGCGCACGATATGGACTAACCGATTTGGTACAAAATTTGGCTTTTATAATATTTTGTCCAAACCTAGTTTAAGTTCGAAGATGGATCATGTCGGTCCACTCCCTTGGGTACCTTCCCCACAAAAGTTCAAAAAATGTACCAAAAATTATGCGCACGATAACTCTCGAAGGGACTAACCGACTTAGTTCATACTTTGCTTATCGTAATATTTCTACAATGCATAGGGTGTTTTCAGAATTCTAAGCGTATGAACTTGCCGACATAAATATGAATTTGGATTAAAGCTCAAAAGTTTTACGGGGGAGGTAACTAAAGGAATGGACCGACATAGTCCATTTTGGAAGTGGGTCTTGTTTTGGGAGACATTCCTCTCGATAGATATCGAGTCATTTCAGTTGGTCCCCATATAATTTAGACCTTTGGAACATTATATCAGGAAACATGGACTTGCTAACGAAAATCATATTATCGTTGTAAACAGGGACACTAGGAGTGCCTTCGGTAAACATTTCCAACGTATCCTCGAACATACCCTAACCTATTTAGTTTATACTTTGCACATCGTAATATTTCTATCAGACATAGATCAAGTTCGAATATGGACTATATCGGTCCACTCTTTCGTGTACCTCCCACACAAAATTTCGGAAAAGTGCAGTTTAAGATCTCCTCGCGAATCATTTTAATTTTTGTTTTAGCAATTTGTATTCGCTGCCACCATTACGACGGTACAAGTTTTTTTCAGGAGCAAGTTCATACTTCCTGAAAAAATTGCCCAAAAGCTGAAGAAACCTGCTATGGCACCATGTGTAGTAGATGGAGCGCACAGTAACTCTAGAACGGATAAACCGATTCGGTCCAAAATTTACCAGTCGTAATATTTTCCGCAAACTTAAAGCAAGTTCTGAGATGGACCTTATCGGACCACTCTGTTGCGTATCTCCCCCAAATAAGTTCAAAACTATTCGCTAAAATGGTTCTCGCGATAACTCTCGAAAGCAGTAACCGATTTGATCAATATTTTGCACATCGTAATATTTCTACCAGAAATACAGCAGGTTACAATATGGACAATATATGTATCTTAACTCCTTCGGGTACCTCCCACACAAAATATCTGAAAAGTAAAATTTAGGACCTCCTTTCGAATCGTTTTGATTTTTCCTGAAACGGGATGCATTCAAGGCCCCTATTACTATGGTACAATTTTTTTCAGTGTCAAGTCCACAATTCTTGTGAAAATGACCCGAACGCCTTAAAAACCCGAGAAGTCGATTTGATCCAAACTTTGGATCTCAAAATAATTTGTCCGGACTTAGTTTATCTTCAAAAGAGGGCCCTTTCGGTCCACTCCTTTGGATACCACCCACACAAATTTTCAACATTTGTGTTTAAGTGCGGTTAAGGGTATGTTCGTAGATCCGTTGGAAATTTTTACGAAGACACTCCTAGTGTCCCTGTTTACGGCGATAGTATGTTTTTCGTGGGCAATGTTCCGAAGGTTTAAATTATATGGTGACCAACTGAATTTAATGGTAGGCATGATAGGTATCGAGAGGAATGTCTCCCAAATTAAGATCCACTTTCGAAATGGACTATGTTTGTCCTGCAGATACCACATGCCCAAAAGTTCAAAATATTTGGGCTTAAATCCAGTTAAAGGCTACTTTGTGGATCGAGTCAATGGCACGTAGTCCTTGCGATAATGACGATAAGATTATAATTTTTTGCTACGCTTTGGCTTCCAATACTTCCTGAGATATGAGCCTTGGAATGTCACAATGCTGTAAGAAGGATTGTGTATTTTTATACCCTACACCACTATGTGGAGAGGGTATTATAGGTTGGTTTTGGCCAAAAAGTTTGTAACGCATCGAAATAATGGTCCTAGACCCATACTTATATATACCAAAATGAATGTCTCGACGAGCTGAGTATATCTGGCTATGTGTGTCGGTCCGTCTGTCGATCTAAACCTTGTAATCACGCTACAGGTCGCAATTTTGATCGGATCGTCACCAAATTTTGGGTGTTGATGAGGGTACCGGAGGGGAAGAAGCCTATTGGTGATGGCCGGATAATATTTAGGGGTAGGAATGGGCAAAAAACTTATGTGGATAAAAAGACAACGTTTTTTTTTTCAAAGTGAATATCTCAGATTCTGTATGGGGTATACCAAAAGTAATGAAAGTAGAAAATATTACCTTTCTAATGATGTAAAGTAGGTTCTCGTAGGTGATCAAACAACGAAAATATCACAATAGTCGCAAATAAAACCCAACTTTTCATTTTTGCGATTTTAATTATAATGACGAATATCACTGCTTTGGTTGGGGACTTTCCAAAAGCAAAGCCTGACTATGAAAGTAGACGATTCCACCTTTACAATGATGCAAAGTAGGTTGGCGTAGGTGGCCAAATAACGGAGATATAGCAAAAGTTGTAATACATCCCGTTTTTCATTTTTTTTTCGAAATCGCGCTACAGGTCGCAATTTTGATAGGATCGTCTCGAAATTTTGGGTGTTGATGAAGGTCCCGCAGAGGAAGAAGCCTATTGATTTTGGCGATGATTGGATAATATTCAGGGATCGGAATGGGCAAAAACTTATTTGGAGAAAAGGTCAACGTTTTATTTCAAAGCCAATATCTCCGTTTTTTAAGACGTATATCAGAAGCACAACCTGACAAGGAAAGTAGGAAATATCACCTTTACAACGAAGTAAAGTAGGTTGTCGTAAGTGGTCAAACAACAGAGATAGTCGGTAATGCATCCCATTTTCCGATTTTTGTAATCACGCTACAGGTCGCAATTTTGATCGGATCGTCACGAATTTTTTGGGAGTTGATGCGGGTCCCTCAGAGAAAGAAGCATATTAAGTTTGGTGATAGTCGGATAATATTCAGGAGTCGGAATAAGCAAAAAGCTTATGTGAAGAAAAGTCAACGTTTTTTTCTTATGCGAATATCTCCGTTTCTGTTAGATTATTCCAAGTGAATGCCCGTCAATGGAAGAAGAAAAGATCTCCTTTATATTGATGCAAAGTATGTTGGCGTAAAAGGGAAAAAATAACCAAGATAATTCAAAAGTCAGTAATATATCCAATTTTTCCAATTTTTGTAATCACGCTACATTTTGGAATTTTTATCGGATAGTCACGGAATTTTGGGGCTTGATGGGGGCCCCAAAGGCGAAAAAGCCTATTGATTTTGGCGATAGTGGGATAATATTTAGGGGTCGGAATGTGGAAAAACTCATTTAGAGACAAATTCAAAGTTTTATTCTTTGTGAATATATCGGCTTCTGGTAGGGGTATTCCGGCGGCAAAGTCTGTCAAAGAAAGAAGAAAATATAACCTTTACATTGGTGTAAAGTAGGTTGGCGAAGGGGGTCAAATAAGGGAGGTACCATAATAGTTGGTAATGCATCCAATTTTGATCGGATGATCACAAAATTTTGGTTGCTTATGGGGTCCCAGAGAGAAAGAGGCATATTATATTTGGTGGTAGTCGGATTATATTCCCTAAAAGAAATGTTTACCAGTGAAAAGCTTATGCACAGGGATAGTGGTGAAGGGTATCACATGGTCGGCCCCGTCCCGACTATAGCCTTTGCTCGCTTGTTTTTTTTTTGTAAGCTTTGTAGATTTTATCTGCCAGTGGAATAATTAGGTCCACTGTTTATCACACCAATATCACAAAAAAATAGACAGTACAATATAAGTGGACAAGCAGAAGGTCTTGCAACGCAATATTTGCGGCCCTATAAGATATATAAATTTTTCATCAGATACAATTATGAGTCGATCTAGTCATGTTCGTCTGATCGTCCGTTGTAATCACTGTAGCGTCCATAATAACCGAGCTACAACGCAAGTGTCTTTTATTCATAAGCAGGTCAAGTTCGAAGATGGGCTACATCGCACAGTGGATCCACTTGTATGCAGAAAGTGGCCAAAAATATTTAGAGTGTAAAAATCAAGCCAATGCGCCGGTTACAGGTTTGTGCGAAGAGTGTTTTAAGAAACAACGAGCGTAACATTCACCCCCCTTTCCCCTGTGGAGGAGGTATACGGTAAGAATTGTTTTATGCTGTTAATACAAAATGACATGAACAAAGGTCCCGATTATCTTATGATGCAAAAACAGGCTTGGGGAAACAAAACAATCTCCAAAACAACATAAAATCCAACCAATTTAGCGGAATAAAAAAAATAAAAATTTTTGTCAGAAAATTGGTAACATTTTTAATATATATCTTATATCGTTCTTCCTGGAAAGCACGTACCGCCAAAATAAGACAAATTTGGAAGAAGATTTCTTCATCTTGCCACTGATGCCAATTATGTTAATGTACGTGGTCAGATAACAGAGTTATACGCTAGTATATCCATAGAAACCCTATTCTAGGGCAGCTTTAGTCAGCAGCTCACCATTTATAGTCTGGCACTAGATGGCAGCTGATTTTAATACTGAATAATCTTAAACCCATGAACTACTTTGGAAAATTATTCCCGAGGTGGGCACTGGTGGGCATCCTGACTAAAATCTTAGGTCAAATTTAAGTATATGATCGAATTGGCATTACAAAATACACTAAGAAAATATGCAGCTAACAAGAATTCCACAACACGCTACAACACTGTTTTTTAATGAAAATTAAGCTATTACCTTCTCCTTCAAAATCCACTATAATATCTTGCCATACGTATTAGTTTCGCGATATTTTGAATATATTTACTTGCACTTAAAATATAGGTTGTACTCACAACAAAAAATATTAGTCAAATGTTCCGACTTTTGATGCTATTCTTAAGAAGATCGCGGTCGAATGAAACAAAAATTCAATTATTTTTAAAAAGGTCCATGTCATAGCTGTTGTACCAAAATTTTGACATTCATTTTTTTTATTTTTGGCCAATGGGTGGATCCACTGTGCAACGGTACCTCCCAATATTCGGTATTGTTAGGATTATGTCTACATTTTCAGACAAAACAAGCTAAATTTTGGCATAGGAGGTTCTCGTTGGCTATACATCTTCACCACCAAAAATTGATATAGCCCCCATATAACAGTACCGACAGATTTTGAGGATTTAACCTATTTTTCAAGACTATTTATAGCAAGATTTGCAACTATTTGCAGCTAAATTGTGGTTATTCGGAATCTACGAAGTCCAATTTAATTATTAAAAAAATAATTGGACTGAACCTCAGTGGACCTTGGTAATTACGCTCCATTCAACAAAAGTATATTGCACTAAAAACATAAAAAATAATATTTTTTGAAAATTTATTGCTTCATAATTATGTAACCTCAGGCCCCAAACCTTTTTTTAAATTTAACTTACGCCCTCCCCTATCAATAAAAAATAAACTTTGTTTAGTTTTATTACGAATTTATTTAACAATTAAACAAATATGATATCAGGTTTTTAGCAACAATTTTGTTAAAATCTGATGCATCAAAATTTCTTGCACTTGACAGTGAATAACTGAGTGAATATTTACAACAACAACAACAAAAAAGTAAAAACAACATTTTAGTCAGCAGAGTGTCTGTAATCGATACAATGGAAAACATTTCGCAATTTTATACTTTGATTTTTTGACTTTAGCGCCGCTAGATCAATGGTTTCGACCAGTGTGTAGCGGTAGGATTTAATTTATTGGGATCACCCTGCCAACTTTGTACGTTTCTGGGCGACTAACGAAAAATTTAGGAAACTTGTAAAATACACAACACCGTATTCATCCAGTTGCTTAAGTATTACCATTGAGATTCCACGTAGGTCCATCGCTTTCCATGGCTTCATGTTTCGGATTACATCGGCTATAGGGCTTATCGTAACTTGTGGTGGTAAATTTTCGGCTAGCATACTTCTATTCATTTTATCACTCTATAAATAAATAATAAACCACTGTGCGGCTCAGATTCGTTTTTCCTGGTCAAAATTTGTAACTTTTGAACGGATAGAGATATCTCCAATTTTTTTTCTTTCGACAGATAACCAGGTCAAATTTAAAATGTTGAATTTTTCATATGTGCTAAATTTAAAAATGGTAAAACACCAATAAAAAAACCATTAAAATGCAAAAAATTAAAAAAAAAACATTTGGAAACATGTTTTTTCAAAAAAAAATAAATCTTTTTGTAGAATTAAAAAAGAATACTCCTTGGATTTTAATAAAACTCATACACTTAAAAAATTTCGAAAAAAATTGGAAAATACTTTTTTTTCAAAAAATATAAATTTTTTCTGGAATTAAAAAAAAATTACTCCTTGCATACCTTGCCCTATCACTCTCTAAACTGACGAACAGTGGTTCAGAATCGGTTTTCCAGGTCAACACTTTGCAACTTTTGAACGGATAGAGATATTTTCATGTTTTTTTTTTTTTTTTTTTTTTTGTTCGACAGATAGCAAGGTCAAATGTTCTAACCATTTAAAAATGGTCAAAAACTAATAAAACAAGTACAAAAGTATCAGTCGGCTTTGCCGACAGAGATATACCCTCAGCCTGTGTAGATTGAAATACTTTTTTTTTAAAGTATGTATTTAGGGTGGTTTTCAAAATTTTGGTCGTATGCACCGACATATGGATATAATAAAAGCTCAAAAATTTGCGGGGATATCGATAGATAGGGCTTTTTTTTATCACACTAGCCTACGAAAAACATAATATCGCTGTAAACAGGGCCACTAGGAAACCCTTCGGTAAAAATTTCCAACGGATCCTCGAACCACACAAAAATTTTGAACAATTGTGTTGGTGGTACTACAAGGATTGGACAGCTATGGCCCAAATTTTAACATAAACTAAGTTTCGACAATATTTAGAGATCCAAAGTTTGGACCAAATCTAATATTCGAAGAAACATCACAATATCCAAAGTGTGGACGAACGCAGCATTCGGTTCGAGCCCTCCAGCCACTACATATGGTGTCATAGGGGCTTTTTTACAACTTTCGTGCTGTTTTCTCAAGAAGTATTGACTTGCCCCTAAAAAACTTTTACTGCCGTAATTGAGGCAACGAATGCAAGTTGCTTCAACAAAAATCAAAGTGATTCAATAGCAGGTCTTAAAGTGAATTTATCCACAAATGAGTGTGGAGGTACGAAGGAGTGGACAAATATAGTCCATATTCGAACCTGACCTATACCTGGTAGATATATTAGGATGTGTAAAGTATGGACCAAATCTGTCACTCCCATCAAGAGTTATCGTACGCACAATTTTTCCGAACATTTTTGAACTTTTGTGAGGGAGGTACCTGAAGGAGTAGACCGATATGGTTCATCTTCGAACTTAAAGTAAGTTTGTACAAAATATTAGGAAGGCCACATTTTAGACCGAAACGCCAGATCCGTTCGAGAGTTTTCTTACGTTCCAACCACTACACACGGTGTCATAGGTTTTTTTTTTTTGCAACTTTCAGGCTATTTTCTCAGGAAGTATGGACTTGCCCCTAATGAAACTTGTACCGTCGTATGGGGGGCAGTGAATATAAGTTGCTACAACAAAAATCAAAGCGATTCGACAGCAGACCCTAAACTGAACTTATCCGAAATTTTGTGTGGAATGAATCGATTGAGTCGATATTGAAACCTTATCAAAGGCTGGTTCATATTTCACGATGTGCAAAGTATGTACCAAATCGGTTACTCCCTTCAAGAGTTATCGTGCGCACAAATTTTCCGAAAATTTTCGAACTTTTGTGGGGGAGGTAACTGAAGGAATAGACCGATATAACCCATCTTCGAACTTAAACTAAGTTTGGGCAAAATATTACGAAAGCCAAATTTTGGACGAATCGGTTGATCCGTTCGAGAGTTATCGTGCGCACCAGCCAGACAGACAGATGGACGGACATTGCTAAATCGAATCCAAATTGTCCAAAACACATTTCGTCCAAAAATACTTGGGGTCTAAAACCACTATTTCTATGACGCAAATTTTTCTAGCCTAAAGGCTGAGGGTATAAAAACCTGAAAATGTAACCTAAACTTCTTTATCGCAAAAATGGTACAACCTGGGAACAAATCATAAACGTCAATCCTCTAGAGAATTTTTACAGCTACAACATTTTCTTTAGCTCCATCCGATACGGCTCGTGGTTTCCAAGCAAAATTGCGAAAACCTAACACAAAACTAAAAATGAGAACTTTGACCCTACATCGATTTTTTTTTTGTCTTTTTTTCTCATCTATCAACATTGGTGTTTCAGAATACACAAAAACATCCCAGATGTAAGCTGTTTTCACTTAAAGTTAATTAAGGCGCTCCATTCATGACATTGTTTTATAAGGAGGCGATACAGTCAGTCCGTTTTCCCAATTTGAACTTCAATATCTCAAAAATGGTAAATCCTAGGAAAAAGTAAAAGGGTCAATTTTGTAAAGAATTTTCACTGCTACAACATTTTTTTAGTCCCATTACCATATGGCTCGTGGTTTCCAAGCAAAATCGTGAAAACCTAAAAAAAAACGAAAAATGTGAACTTTGACCGCGATTTATTTGAAAATCCCTCCGGCGATTTTTTTGTTTTTTGATTTTTCTCATCTATGAACATTGTAGTTTCAGAATCGGCAAAAACATCCCAGATGTAAGCAACTTTCATTTAAATTTTGTTAAGGCGCACCGTGGAAGTGCTTCAAGTGGAACAAAATAAAATAAGTTTTCCGATATAATACCAAAAAATCATCTTGTTTAACCTCGCAGTACTGTGCTGTATGTATGTTGGCTACATATCTAACTGTTGGCGTTTTGTTTTGTTTTTTTTTTTTTTCTTCACTACCATTGATGTTGCACTACGACTAAATATGTTTGTATGTATGTCGTCCATATATATGTTGCTCGGTAATATACGCAATATATTCATATGTTAACATAAAAACAGGTTTTTGCTGTTCGCCAGAGACTTTTTGCAACAACCACTACGACTACCACAAGCTCAGGCACTCTAGATGACGACTATGGCATGGAAGCATTGCCTTCTTTTACCTGCCTTAAAGAGTTCGCTACCTTGTGGCCTTACCAACCAAATATCCATCCATAGATTGCCGCTATATGGGCTCGAACTCGTGTGTAGCATTCACAAGCAAGTTGTTGCTGCTGCTTGTGACGACGACGATGGCCAGCTTGCCAGGATAGTAGATTTGTTGGTGAGGCCGCATGTTGCTGTTGATGATTGGTATGCGGTGGCAAACTGGATGGATGGTTGAATTGGATTTGTTGTTGTTGCTGTTCGGTTAGTAGAAGCTGTTGTAGTAGAATCATGGAACGTGTGCAATAAGCTTATTTTGTTTACCACTTTCCTGAGTAGTGAGTTTCTTTTCGGAGCTCCGCAAAAGAAGTGTATGTTGAAAATCATCCATTCTTTTGGAGCAGCAGGTTGCGTTGTTGCATGTCGACGTTCTTTGGCTCGACTCAACCCGATTAGGTTTGCTTTGGGTTTTGTTTTGTTTTTGACTTGCTTTAATTTCTTATTGGCCTTACTGATGATAGTGATGGTTTCTATGGTCTCTACTGCGCTCCCTCAAAACTGTGGTGAGTTTAGCAAGGAGTCGTCATATATTCCCTGTTTCGGAGAGACCAACCAACACTAGAAAGTATGAGCATGCGCGTATGCGTATTGGATTTGCAAATGTATGTGTGCGTAGCTGTGTGAGTGATTTTTGCACATTGCACTGCAGCACATTACCTCTTGGTATTCGGATATTGTTTGGTATTTTGGTGTGTGGTTGAGGTGTGTTATCAAGCGTATAAGAATGCCTGACCAAAAATTACCTTCCTTTTTTCTGAAGTTTTCTTTTATTCTGTCCGTTTATATTTTACTGTTTTTTGTTTGTTTTTGTTCTGACTATTATTTGTGGGTCTGTTGTTCTTGTTGCTGCTGCTGTTGTTGTTTTTGGAGTATAATTTGTATGTATGGGTATTGTGGTTGAGTCCCTTCTATGATTTCGGCTACTTGAAGTAACTGAAACTAGAATGCAGTTCCGTAATCTATGAATAGTTCTATGATAACATAAAAGCAAAACAAAAAAACTAATTAGGTTCGGCATTCTGAACTTCTTTTGTTGGACTGTAAAGTCAACATATGGTGATTTGGAGAGACAATCAGTGCAAGGAGGTAGCTATTAATACAAGACTTAAGTAAACAGACTTCTGGAGGTTTGAGTGAGATTTATAAATATTATTTGAAGATCTGGCAAAGTTTAAAATTTGAAGAAATATCGGAACCATAATGCAATATTTTACAAAAAAATTTCGGGGGTCGTATTGGAGAACCCATTGGTAAAATTTTAGAATTACTTTTTGAAGAAATATGTATCCGTTACGTTTTAAGGAATGAACTTCGAATGGAAAATTCCCGTATTGTTTGAGTTGGGAGTGAGCATGGTACAGGAAAAGGACGTCTGTCTTGTACTCAGAAGGTCTGCAGTTCAATTCCAGACCCGAACATCAAATCTTCGGCGGTGGCAAAACCCCTCAGTGTACTGTTGGCTTACATTTCCTGAGTATTCTAGCCTTGTAAAAACTTATCAACAAGTGGTGTCGTAACAAACGCCGCTGGAATTCGGCAAAAGGTCATAAACAGAAAACGAGATATAAACAAAATAAAGGAAAACAACCTAAGAACAATCCCGACAAAGCCACATATAAGCAAAAAACAATGATAAAACTAACAAAAGAAATAACACCACAGGTCCGTGTGTTCCAACTCAATATCGAGGGAATAAGCAAATCTAAGTTTGACTATCTGTCCAGATTATTGACAGATGAAAAAGTGGAAGTTGTCATCATCCAGGAAACCCATACAGGTTCACCGCAAACATTACTCAACAAAGGCAATATATCTGGATATAACTTTAAGAAAACAAATTGATCACGTTGTGATAGATGGAAGCCATACATCGAGCGTGTTGGATGTACGATCGTTTCGAGGTGCAAACATAGACTCGGACCACTACCTTGTTGCAGCACAGGTACTTACCAGATCAAACGTAGCAAACAAAGTGCGAACAGACACAACACAGAAGTTGTACATCGGTAAGCTGCAATCTCAACAGATAGCCACAGCATATTCCACTCAACTGGCCCAATTGCTTAATCAAAGCACTCCTCGTCCCACTGGCAAAACATTGCCCACTCCATGCAAACAGCCGCAAAATTGGTACTTTGATACCAGAGACATCTACCAAGGAATCCATGGTATGACCAGGGGTGTCGTGCATCTACCGAAGAGAAAAATGCGGCTTATAGGGCTACTTTACAATCAGTAGGAACGCGTAGCGCACGAGAGAGGTATCGGGAGAAAAGGAGAGAGGTATCGGGAGAAAAGGAGAACGTCTTTTCCGCAGGAAAAAGAGAGAGATGAAGACCGGGAGTGTGAACAAATCGAGATGTACAGGAGACAGAATGAAGACAGAAAATTCTACCAAAGAGTGAAACATCAAACTGATGGCATTGGTACAGGCACACCCTCCTGTAGAGACAAGCAAGGTAACTTGGTAACTGCTACAGATAGTGTGCTAAGGATATGGAAAGAGCATTTTTTCAAACTGTTGGTATCCAATAGTAGCGAAGTCGACGAAAATACCGCAGATCCAATCCCAGAAGATGGTATTGAATGTAAAGCACCCGGCCAAAATGAGGTAAAGATAGCAATAAACCGGCAAAAGAATAATAAGGCAGCAGGAACTGATGGCCTACCAGCCGAGCTGCGGAATAACGCGTACCCGACTATTGGAACCTAAGCAATAGTAGCGAAGTCGACGAAAATACCGCAGATCCAATCCCAGAAGATGGTATTAAATGTAAAGCACCCGGCCAAACTGAGGTAAAGACAGCAATAAACCGGCAAAAGAATAATAAGGCAGCAGGAACTGATGGCCTACCAGCCGAGCTGCGGAATAACGCGTACCCGACTATTGGAACCTAAGCATTCTATGTCCCGTCCTTAATAAAGGAGACAAGACTTTATGCTCCAAATATAGGGGCATAAGTCTTCTCCCTATCGCCTACAAGATAGTGTCAGGGATACTATGAGAACGTCTAAAGCCCTTGGTCAACGAAATAATGGGACCTTACCAATGCGGCTTTAGACCTGACAAGTCCACCATCGACCATATATTTACCCTGTGGCAAATCCTGCCAACTTTTTGTAGAGTATAAAACAACCTTCGACAGCTCCCTACCTTCACGCCATGTCTGAATTTAGTATCTCTGCAAAGCTCATTCGGCTTTGTAGAATTACATTAACTGATACTAGGTCGTCAGTTAAAATAGGAAAGAACCTCACCGAAGAGTTTGGTACAAAAGGAGGTTTCAAGCAAGGTGATGCCCTCTCGTGTGATCTTTTCAACATTCTGCTGGAAAAGGTTATACGAGATGCGAAGGTGAAATTAAGTGGCACAATATATACAAACAGCCATATGTTATTTGCTTATGCCGATGACATTGACATCATGGGTAAAGGAAGTAACTGATACCTTTGAAAAAATCGAAAGGGAATCTGCTAATGTGGGTCTGGCGGTAAACGGCGAGAAGACAAAGTTAATGTTGTCGTCGCGCAATGAGTCCCTAGAGATCGGGCCAATCGTTGACGTTGGTTCCTATAATTTTGAAGCAGGGCTTCGGAGTCGGAGTTGGAGTAGGAGTCTGGAGTCGGAGTCTAGCAAATTTTGCTGGAGTCGGAGCCGGAGTTGTGAAAAAAAGCTCGACTCCGACTCCGGGCAACAATCTGTTCTACATTTATCAAAATTTGTCAAATCAATTTAAATTATTTAAATGATCATAATTTAGAAAACTCTTAATCTCTATTTTGACTACAAAATGCATATCGGAAACATTTTTGGGTCAATTGATTTGAATAATGTTTGCATGTTCTAAATATACTTAGGGAAGATCTTTTAGAAGATTAACAGGTCATTTTCTAGAAGACTCACTGGTCTTCTCTTGCTGTTTTTTATTAGAAGTCTTTTATATCTGCTGTGAAAGAACCTGTTGGACTTCTATGAAAGACCTTGTAGTACTTTAAAGGAAATCATACGAAAGACCTACTAGACTTCTTGCTGAATTTGTATGAGAAAAGTTAGAATCTTCTTAAAGACGATGTTCCTGCTATTTTTTAAACGACATATTCGGTCTTTTTAAGGACCATGCGTCTTTTATAAAGAAGTCTGCTGTTTATAATAGAATATTGTGTGGTTATCTATAAGTAAACCTACTTAACCATTTCTCTCTCTACTTAAGGGGATATTCCTATGCTAACCTCTTGTTCTTCGATGAGAAGATAAATTTGTCAATATAATTATGCTGAGGAATGCAAATTATTGAACAGATTGACGTTAAATTATGAGCATTGCCTCTATAGGATGGTGGATATATAAATTTTTAGAACTATTTAATCATTTCCGATTGTCAGTTCGGCTTAGCCGTACTAAACGTTAGTTTTACTTGTATTCTTTTTGATGTGGTAGACAAAAGACACTTTCCACCATAAGATACTAACTTGTCATTCCGTTTGAAACACATCGAAATATTCGTCGGGAACTGTATAAAGTATAAAGATGTAAAATTGCCGGTATAGGTTTACGATTTAGTATAACGGCACGGCCCGATGTTATGTATTTCGAAGGTTTTCTTTTGTCACATTACGTGGTGCAATGAGTAAAAATAACTATGGACGGACAAGAATCCGAGATATTGTCCTTGAAGATGAAGAGTTCTTTAGGCAAAGGCCTACAAGTGTAAATCGAAATTCTTATCGGTTTGAAGAAAATGATCCCTTTTGAAATAAAGGTTTCAAGTAACCTTAACCATGAAAGTGTATGTTAACGTTGCGGTGTTAAAATATCGTTAATTTTCCATAACTCAAAAGATTTCCCGGTCGGTAATTGTGGTAATTTGGTATTTCGAGTCTCATTGGGTACATAAGTCAAATTCGGAAAATTGTAAATATACTCGTATGTCGGTGTTTAGGTAGAGAAACCTTGTAACGATACCGTCCGATTGCAGTTGCTTTGAAGGGGTTTGCTACATGTTCTGAAGTATGCTGAAGTGCTTGTTACTTTGTATTCCGTATTGTCAACGGGAAAAAACGAACAATATAGGTCTATGTTTTGGTATCCTCCCAATGTAATGTATCTTGAAAGTTCTAACTGAGATGACTGCAATTTAAGTTGTGCATTTTATTTTATCTATTTTCGGAGTCGACTCCGGATTTGGAGTCGGAGTCGGAGTCGAGAAAAAAATTGGACTGGAGTCGGAGTCGGAGTCTGACCAAAAATGGCTCGACTCCGAAGCCCTGTTTTGAAGTAGTAGCAGACTTCCTCTACCTCGGCACTGCCGTAAACACAACAAACAACATCAGTTGTGAAACAAAAAGAAGAATTATATTGGCCAACAGATGCTACTTTGGCTTAAGTAAGCAGTTTAAAAACAAAGCCACATCTCGTCAAACAAAAACAACGCTTTACAAAACACAAAAGCATGGGTACTTTCACAAGCGGACAAGACCGTGCTTGGTGTTTTTGAGAGAAAAATTCTTCGAAAGATCTATGGATCAATCTGCGTTGACGGTGAATATGGTCGTATGAACAACGAGCAGTATCTGCTATACAACGGTATCCGTATAGATAAACGTATCGAGATGCAACGACCGATGATGAACCCGCTAAAAAGGCGTATAAATACGTGCCACAGAATTGGCAGACGTAAGTTTAGATGGCGCAAACAAGTGGATAAAGAGATGAAAAGGCGCGGTATTCCAGTCCGCTGTCCTATGCCATAACGTGGGAAAAAGTTGTTTGAAGATTTGAACCCCAACTAATAAAGGTGGAACTACTTCGGTTAAAATTTGAGTATAAACTTCAAAATAACTAAAATCTCATGTTACCGTTATATGGGGTTATACCAAAACGTGAATCTACCTACAAATTTTTAGAGGAGAAAGTTTTTTACCATTATAAACTGCAAATTATAAATTATAACTAATTCGGAGAAAAATTAGCTAAAAACTTGAAAATACTCAAAATTTTGTGGTTGTGTTATACAGGGGCTATAATTAAACGTCCACATTTTTTGGAGGAAAAATTTCATGACCACAAAAAATCCTAAAATGAAGCTTATATAACCCATCTTCGAACTGCACGCTTGTAAACAATAGACGCATCCGTGCAAAATGTTAGCGTCGTGTACCAATTTATTTGGATGATAATTGGACATCGGATGTTTGTATATTTTATTAAAATTGCAACCAATTGTAACTACATTATTATATAGAATTCTAACATTCTAATGACAAAAATTCGATGTCATATTGAAAATAATCAATAATACGTACAAAGCTCCAGCTTCTATTTTTTAATAAACGAATTATTTGGATTACAATTTTCAAAAATATGCAAATATCCGATGTCTAATGATAATGATTACATCAGACCGGAGGACGATACATGCGACGCAGAATTTTACCCTGGTCAAGGATATATGGTTATTTCAGTGCTTTACAAACTGAATATCAAACTAAATACACCCTATAAAAATCATAACTTTTTTGTAAGTGAAAAAATAAATTATGGAAGTTCCGAGCATACTTTATTAGGCGTTTGTGGAGTAGGTATCATAAACAGCGGGAAGAAAACTTCACCTTTACAAAGATACAAAGCAGTTGCTGTGCCTTTTTTTTACTTGAATATTAATGACGAATACCACTGTGGTGCAATGGTATGCACACCCGCCTTGCACGCTAAAGGTCGTGGGTTCGATTCCTCGACGAGGCAACATCAAAACATTTTCAACGGTGGCAAAATGCCCCTCAGTAATGTTGGCGACATTTTCTGAGTATTTCAGCCATGAAAAACTTCTCTACAAGTGGTGTCTTAGGACACGCCGTTTGGACTCGGCGATAAATTGTAGGTCCCATACCAGTTCAAAAAAGAACAATCGTAACATTCTGACGTTTAAATTAATCCCAATTGTGTTACCAAAGTGGTCAAATACTTGGGATATAGACAAAGACGCTCAGATATTTCTAATATGTGGAATATTATTTCCACTGCGGATATCCGTGTGGCATCGATGGTAAAATATCACAGTTATTACAAATTGCAATCAGCTATACTTATTTACTAATCTGGTCCATTCCAGAACATAACATTCTATAAGCCGACCTAAGAAAAGATCTCCAATTTGTTTGTTGCTTCGCTTTCTGGAATACCGCGCCTTTTCATCTCTTCATCCACTTGTTTTCTCCATCTAAGCTTAGACCTACCAATTCTGTGTATACCGCCATGTGGTGTTCATCTTCTTATGATATGGCCTAGCCAACGCAATCGCTGCATCTCGATACGTTTATCTATACGGATGTCGTTGTATAGCAGATACAGCTCGTGGTTCATACGACGTCGATATACTTTCATATGGGCAAAATGTCTCTCATCGAAATAATGGTTTTAGACCCCAAGTATGTTTGAACAAAATGTGTTTCAGACAATTTGGTGTTGATTTAGAAATGTCCGTCCGTCTGTCTATCTGTCTGGCTGGCTGGTGCGCACGACAACTCTCGAACAGATCAACCCATTCGGTTCAAATTTTGGCTTTCGTAATATTTTGTCCAAACTTAGTTTAAGTTCGAAGATGAGCTATATCGGTCCACTCCTTCCGTTACCTCCCCCACCAAAGTTCCAAAATGTTCGGAAAATTTGTGGGCATGATAAATCTTGAAGGGAGTAACCGATATGGTCCATACTTTGCGCATCGTGAAATTTCTACAAGACTTAAATGAGGTTCCAATATGGACTCAATCGGCCCACTCCTTCGGGTACCTCCAGCACAAAATTTCGGATACGTTCAGTTTAGAACCTGCTATCGAATCGCTTTGATTTTTGTTGCAACAAGTTATATTCACTTCCCCCCATACGACGGTACAAGTTTCATCAGGGGCAAGTCCATACTTCCTGAGAAAATGGCCGGAAAGATGCAAAAAGCCCCTATGACACCATGTGTAGTTGTTAGAGCGCAAGATAACTCTCGAACTGATCTGTCGATTAAACTCCTTCAGGTAACTCCCCCACAAAACGTCAAAAATATTTGGAAAAAAATTTGCGCACTATAACTCTTGAAGGGAGTGACCGACGTAATCTATACTTTGCACATCCTTATATATCTACCAGATATAGATCAGGTTCGAATATGGACTATACTGGTGCCTCTCACATAAAATTTCGGATACGTTGACTTTAAGACCTGCTCTCGCATCACTTTGATTTTTGTTGAAGCGATTTGAATTCGCTACCTCCATTACGACGGTAAAAGTGTTTTCAGGGACAAGTCCATATTTCTTAAGAAAACAGCCCAGCCCGAAAGGTGTAAAAACCCTATGTCACCATATGTGGCGGTCGGAGAGCACGATAACTCTCGAACTGTTCAACCGATTTGGCCCAACATTTGGTCCTCGCCATATTATATCCAAGCTTAGTTTCATGGGCAATTCCGGTCCACAACTTTCGGTACTTCTCCCCAATATTTAAAAAATGTCACTAAAATGCTAGGACGATGTCTCCCGATGTCTCTCTACTGCGCTACGCGTTTCTACTGATTGTAGAGTAGCCCTATATGCCGCATTTTTCTCTTCGGTAGCAGCACGACACTCCTGGTCATAACACGGATTCCTTGGTGGAATTATCTGGTATCCAAGTATGGATTTTGCGGTTGTTTGTATGGAGTGGGCAATATTTTGCCATTGTGCTGATATGTTATCGGCACGAGGAGTGATTTCATTAATCAATTGGGCTAACTGTGTGGAATCGAGATGCTTAAATCTGGTACTGCTAACTACCATGTTTTTTGCAGCTGCAAAGTCTATCAGCCTCATGCCATTGTCAGATGTTTCACTGTGGAGACTGAATTTCCCGACTGTTGGACCGAAGATATTCGCCTTTCCAATCTTGACATTAAAATCGCCTAGAATAATTTTAATGTCATGGGCAGGGCAGAAGTCATAAGTTTCAGCTGTTTTAACTTCCGATTAACAAAAAATCCGCAGCCAAACTCATGCTTTGTGTCATGACAGCTATAATACAGTGCTTCATCTTTAGGTGTTGTTATGACGTCTTTCCCAATCCTTTGTATTTCATGTATGACAGTAATGTCGGTCTTGTACTTTACAAGTACATCTCCCAATGCGTAAACTGCACCTTCTCTATAAAGGGTGCCAACATTCCAGGTGCAGATCCGCAGATCATGGTCATTAAAACGTTTGCGGCGGTCGTCAACTTTAAAGGGGTTTGTTTTTCGTTTTTTCATAGTAGGCTGCTTTTTCTAGAAGAGGGTTACTAACCCGACGCTCAAACCCAAGTGGGTGAACGCGTGGCACATGTTAGGTCACTACCTTTAACGGGTGTTAAAGGCAGCTCCCCAGGTGGCACCAAGGGGCGGTCAGTGTCCACTTGGAATGAAAGAGGGACCAAGATAAATCCTGGGCTTTGTCATGTTAAAGCCTGTCAGGACCGTTCCTTGGTATCTTTCATCCCCTACGTCACCCTTTTCTTAAATGTAAACGAACTATTATGCCCGCCTCATAACATCGGATATTCGTTCCCACTCCTACATCAAATTCGAACCTACATAAATCCCAACATTCATTTGGGAGATAATTATGTCCGTTGGGAGTAATACTATGATCCGAAACGTTATTAATTTATTAATGTTCTTTAAATCTACATTTACTATAGTAATGTTTAATGTGACCTTAAGCAAAACTTTTTGAGGGTAGCTGGGGAAGGTCCACCTAGGTTCATATATATATATATATATAGCGTACACGCAGAGAACAAATATTGTTGAAACTATCATATTCTTAGAACAAAATAGTGTATTTTAAAATTCTTAAAATAAGTATTGTTGGCGCAACAATATAATTTGTGTCATCATGTTCCCTAATAAAAAATATATGGTTGAAACAACAATATATATTTTCAGATTTTTAAAATACACTATTTTGTTCTTATAATATGATTGTTCCAACAATATCTCTTCTCTGTGAGTGGTTGATAAATTTTTAACTATAGGGGAACAAGTCTTCTTCCTTCAAAGAAACTTATGACCATTGCCCTGCCCATGACATTAAAATTATTCTATGCGATTTTAATGCCAAAATTGGAAAGGAGAATATCTCTGGCCCAACAGTCGGGAATTTTAGTCTCCACAGTGAAGCATCTGACAATGGTATGAGGCTGATAGACTTTGCAGCTGACAAAAAACATGGTAGCTAGCAGTACCAGATTTAAACACATCAATATTCATAAGGGCAACTGGCTGTCTCCAGATCAACGAACAAGTAATCAAATTGATCATGTTGTGATAGATGGAAGACATTCATCGAGCGTGTTGGATGTACGATCGTTCCGAGGAGCAAACATAGATTCGGACCACTATCTTGTTGCAGCAAAAGTACGTACCCCTCTAAACATTGCAAATAAAGCACGAAAAGATACAACGCGGTAGTTGGACATCGGTAGGCTGCAAACACAACATATAGCCACAGCATATTCCACTCATTTAGCCCAATTGATTAATGAAAGCACTCCATGCAAACAGCAGCAAAATCCATACTTGGATACCAGAGACCTCCACCAAGGAATCCGTGGTATGACCAGGAGTGTCGTGCTGCTACCGAAGAGAAAAATTCGGCATATAGGGCTACTCTACAATCAGTAGCAACGTCAAGCGCACGAGAGAGGTTTCGGGAGAAAAGGAGAGAAGAGAAACGTCTTTTTCGTAGGAAGAAGAGAGAAATGGAAAGGCGGAAGTGTGAACAAATCGAGATGTACAGGAGCCAGAATGAAGTCCGAAAGTTCTACCAAAGAGTGAAACATCAAACTGATGGCTAAGGTACAGGCGTATCCTCCTGTAGAGACCTGGATGGTAATTTTGGGAACTGATACAGATAGTGTGCTCAGGATATGGAAAGAAAATTTTTCCAAACTGTTGGTATCCGATAATAGCGAAGACGGCAAAAATAACACAGATCCAATCCCAGAAGGTGGTATTGAATGTATACCGCACAGCCAAGATGAGGTAAAGGCAGCTATAAACAGGCTGAAAAATATAAAGGCAGCAGTAGCCGACGGCTTACCAGCCGAGCTGTTCAAAACCAGAGTCGGCACGCTGGTAAGGTGTATTCATCAGCTAGTTAGTACCATCTGGCAGGAAGAACGAGTACCCGACGATTGAAACTTGAGCATACCCTGCCCTGTCCACAAGAAGGGAGATAAGACTGCATGCTCTAACTATAGAGGCATAAATCTTCTTCCTACTGCTTACAAGATCGTGTCAGGGATATTATGCGAACGACTAAAGCCTATGGTCAATGAAATAATTGGACCATACCAATGCGGCTTTAGGCCTAGCAAATCCACCATTGACCAGATATTTACCCTGCGGCAAATACTGGAGAAGACTCAAGAGATGCAGATCGAATTTGGTATCCCTGCATAGCTCATTCGGCTTTGTAGAATAACATTAACTGATATTTGATCCTCAGTTAAAATAGGAAAGAACCTCTTCGAAGAGTTTAGTACCAAAAGATGTTTCAGACAAGAAGACGGCCTCTCGAGTGACTTATTCAACATTCTGCTGGAAAAGGTTATACGAGATGCGAAGGTCAAAAGAAGTGGCACAATATGTACAAACCGCCATATGTTACGTGCTTATGCCGATGACATTGACATGATGGGTCGATCGGTAAATGAAGTAACTGATACCTTTGCAGAAGTCGAAAGGGAACCTGCTGACCAGGTAAACGGCGAGAAGACCAAGTTGATGGTGTCGACGCGCTATGCGTCCATTGATCTCGGACCAACTGTGGAAGATGGTTCCTATAATTTTGAGATAGTAAAGGACTTCATCTACCTCGGCACCACCGTAAACACAACAAACAATATCAATTGTGAAATAAAAAGAAGAATTCTTTTGGGCAACAGCTACCTCTTTGGCTTATGTAAGCAGTTTTAAAACAAAGCCGCATCTCTTCAAACAAAAACAAGTAAAAAAGTATCAGTCGGCTTTGCCGACAGAGATATACCCTCAGCCTGTGCAAATTGAAACACTTTTTTCACAAAAAACTTATGTATTTAAGGGGTTTCAAAATTTTGGTCGTATGCGACAAAAATGTTTATTAGGATTAAAGTTCAATAATTTTGCGGAGAAGGTACTTAACGGAATGGACCAACATAGAACATGGGGTGCCATAGGGGGTTTTTACACCCTTCGGGCTGTTTTCTCAAGAAGTATGGACTTGCCCCTGAAACAACTTTTACCATCGTAATTGAGGCAGAGAACGTAAGTTGCTTCAACAAAAATTGTTTTTCAACTTTCAGGCTATTTTTTCAGGAAGTATGGACTTGCCCCTGAAGAAACTTGTACCTTCGTATAGGGAACAGTGAATACAAGATGGTACAACAAAAACCAAGGCGATTCGAGAGCAGGTCCTAAACTAACTTTTCCGAAATTTTGTGTGGGAGGTACTCGAAGGAGTTTACCGATTGAGTCCATATTGGAACCTCATCTAAGTCTGGTAGAAATTTCATATTGTGCAAAGTATGGACCAAATAGGTTACTCCCTTCAAGAGTTATCCTACTCACAAATTTTCCGAACATTTTGGAACTTTTGTGGGGGAGGTACCGGAAGAAGTGGACCGATATAATCCATCTTTGAACTTGAACTAAGTTTGGACAAAATATTACGAAAGCAAAATTTTGGACCGAATCGGCAGATCCGTTCGAGAGTTATCTTGCGCTCCAACCACTACACACGTTGTCATAGGGTCTTTTGTAACTTTCAGGCTATTTTCTCAGGAAGTATGGACTTGCCCCTATTGAAACTTACAGCGTCGTATAGAGGACAGCGAATACAACTTGCGTAAACAAAAATCAAAGAGATTCGAGATCAGGTCCTAAACTGAACTTTTCCGAAATTTTGTGTGGGAGGTACCCGAAGGAGTGGACCGATTAAGTCCATATTGGAACCTGATCTATGTCTGGTAGAAATATCACGATGTGCAAAGTATGGACCAAATCGGTTATTCCCTACAAGCGTTATCGTGCGCACAAGTTTTGCGACAATTTTTGAACATTTGTGGGGGAGGTACCTGAAGGAGTGGACCTATATGGCCCATCTTCGAACTTAAATCGAATCTGGACAAAATATTTCGATACCCAAAATTTGAACCGAATCGATTGATCCGTTCGAGAGTTATCGTGCGCACCAGACAGACAGACGCACTGTGGGTGAAATCCAAATCTAGCAGGGAAAAATTAATAACTTTTAGACTAGTTAAGATAGACTATTGAAATTTTGATCATATGTTTTTTATGACCGTAGGCCCCATGTTATGGAGTATAGTCTATATTGGCCCACATTTTGGTGTAGATCCCATATAACGGTACCGCCCGATTTTCGGCGTTTTTAATAACTTTGCTAAATTTTCTGGCCGAATCAACTGTATTTTGACATTTCGTATTCCCTGCGGTCAAAAAAATTCTCCACAAAAATTGGGGCATATATCCACGTTTTGGTTTATCCTCCATATATAGGTATTTTCCGATTTTAGTTATTTTAAAGTTTTTAACAAATTTTTCTGACCGACATAGCTGTATTTTGGCATTTAGGGTAACCAGTGGCCAAAAAAACTTCTCCCAAAAAAGTGGAGGCATAGCTTCACGTTTTGGTATAGGTTCCATGTAATGATATCCAAACTAAACGACTTTTTTATTTCAAAATAAAATGGCGATAAAATGAAGAGTTGCCAATAGTAGCAGTCGGAATTTTCGGAGTAATTACCTCGGAGTATGTATTTAAAAAAAAAAAAAACAATATTCGGAAGTTATCCCCGGTTATCCACGGTTAGTTGTACTTTATATAAGATACTTAAAATCGAAGAGTAGTGTCTTAATAATTAAAGATTATTTTTTTGAATATTTACAACAGTAAATAATTATGCAACCACTTTCTTTTTAAAGCAGCGTATCCAAACTGTTGGAAAAAATTCAATTATGCACTCTTTACTTCAATTTTTCCCACAATTTTTGACTATCAAAACAAATACCAAAAAAGTCGATTTAGCAATCACGAATAAAAACTCCCAATGTATGTACCGCTATAACAGCCAACTACAATAAAATACAAATCTGTCTATTGTTTTCGGGTGCAGCAAGATGTTTAGAATAGGACGCCATTAATTATTTCCATATAACATAAGGTCAGTTTTGGCACTTTTGCTCCGCTAGATTTGAATTTCGCCCACAGTGAGACGGACGGACATTGCTAGATCGACTCAAAATTGTCTGAAATGGATATCGTACAAACATACTTGGGGTCTAAAACCATTATTTCGATGAGGCACATTTTTGGTCGTATCAAAGTGTAAATACCCTCTTTAGCCTAAAGGCTGAGGGTATAACAACGCTTTACAAAACACTGCTACTACCGGTGCTAATGTATGGTTCCGCAGCCTGGATACTTGCGCAAGCTTACAGGGCTGTGCTTGGTGTTTTTGAGAGAAAAATTCTTCGAAAGATCTATGGGCCAATCTGCGTTAACGGTGAATATCGACGTCGTATGAACCATGAGCTGTATATGCTATACAACGACATCAGTATAAATAAACGTATCGAGATGCAAAGATTGTGTTGGCTAGGCCATAGCATAAGAATGAGCGTATAAATACGTGTCACATGGCGGTGCACGTTGAATTTTCAGATTTATGTTTAGATGGAGCAAACAAATGGAAGAATAGATGAATAGGCGCAGTATTTCAGAAAGCGAAGCAGCAAACAGAGAGAATTGGAAATCTTTTCTTAGTTCGGCTTATGGAACAAATGTTCTGTAATGGGCTAGCTAAGTAAGTAAGTAAGATCAAATTTTTAGACTTGAGTTTCTGTGTCAAAAAATTTCAAGAAACAACTCATAATACGCATCCGTCAGCAGGAACACTCTTTTCCGCCATGTCATTATTTCCGCTAAAACTTCAAAAAACTTGGCGAAAATCGAAATTTGACTCAACAAATCTTTGGTGCAAGAATATGTGGTTTGATTGCCACATCCAACTTGTATTCAACACTATCCCATTTCGAAGTGGTAACAGGAGACGACAGGTGGTCCTTTATCATTCAAGAACTTTTACAATATTGCGTGGTAATGGGTCTAAATTTATTCATCTTTACTTAGTTTATTTTCATGGATTAGGCAGGAATATCGTAACAATATCCCCCAGTTTTTCGATAACTATAAGTATGTCTATTTTTCTCGTTAAATAAAGTTCTGAACTATATATAAGCCACTTACACGTTTTCCTCGAGAAACCCCAATTTCAAAACATTTCACCAGCAATTTCTTTGCACATCCGCTGCAGAAACGAAAAGTAATAAAACCAGGGGGAAAAATCTTGGATTGGAATGTTATTATTATTTTATGTGCTCCTCTTTTGTATGTTTGAGTGTTTATGGGCTTTGATTTTTACTTCATTTCCATTGATGATCTTTACCACAGCCATCAACAACATTTGTCGATGTGCAGAAGAAGCCAGCGAACAGCAACAAAAAAGTAGCTCGCTCTTCAATAACAAAGACCTTTTTGGAAATGGACAGCAGCCAAACGGCAGACAAAACCCCCAGAAAAAAATAAACGTAATTTCAGTTTTGCTAAATGGCTTTGGCTGCCGCCATGGCATTACAATAACACAAACAAACGTAGTGATGAACAGAAGAAGAAACAGGCCCAAGTCCAGGCATCATCACCGTTTTATAGTGTTCTTCTTTTATACGAATTCGAAGAGTTTTTTGGGGGGTTTTGTTGCTCTTTTTTCGATTTTGTCTCGTGTGTGGACAAGGGGATGGAAGAGATAAAGCATCATCAGTAATGCCAACAAATATTGATGTTTTCTTTTCTTTTTGTTTGGTTGTTGCTGGAGCTGGTGTTTGTGTGATTGTGGTCTTTGGGGCCTTCAATAGAGAGGCCACTATGATGATGACATGCCCATTTGGTCAAAATATGTATATAAAGGCAATTTTGTAGAAACCCCCCAAAAAAATCCAACAGCAGCAGCAGAAGTACCACGATCACCAACAACAATAACCACAACAACATCAACAGTTTGCATCAGTCTAAACAGAATGTTTTTTTGGGAATGGTTGAAAAAAAAAAACAGCAACATAAAATAAGGCAACACCACCATCACCATTGCAGTGTCTTCGTGCCTTGAAAAGCAGCAACGACGACAGAGGGATCCACTTTTGAATTGTTTTTGATATTTGTGCAACAAGTTTGGTTTACGTTTGAATTTGGAAGTTTGTTGGAAGTGGGTAGTACTGCAATAGTGTTTGTAGTTTTAGTTTGTGATAGGAAATGAAGCACAAGGTTATTGAGAATAATATTGGGAAGAATATTTTAAAATCCACTCCTCTTTAGATGGATGATCCCTAAAAAAATATTTTTAAAAATGCACGTGTGTTTGATCTGGTGACCACTCCAAAAATATTCTTTAAAATCCACACCTGTTTAATCTGATGGTTCCTGAACAATTATTTTTTTAAATGCACGCTTCTTTTATCAGATGACCTATCAAAAAATATATTTTTTAAATTCCACGATTTTTTGGTCAGATTCTCCAAATTCTACGCTTCTTTGGTGTTTTGGTCCCTTAAAAATATTCTTAAAAATCCACGGTTCTTTGGTGTTTTGGTCTCTCAAAAAATATTCTTAAAAATCCACGGTTCTTTGGTGTTTTGGTCTCTCAAAAATATTCCTAAAAATCCACGCTTCATTGGTGTTTTGATCCCTCAAAAAAATTCTTAAAAATCCACGCTTCTTTGGTGTTTTGGTCCCTCAAAAAATATTCTTAAAAATCCACGCTTCTTTGGTGTTTTGGTCCCTCAAAAAATATTCTTAAAAATCCACGCTTATTTGGTGTTTTGGTCCCTCAAAAAATATTCTTAAAAATCCACGCTTCTTTGGTGTTTTGGTACCTCAAAAATATTCTTAAAAATCCACGCTTCTTTGGTGTTTTGGTCCCTCAAAAATATTCTTAAAAATCCACGCTTCTTTGGTGTTTTGGTCCCTCAAAAAATATTCTTATAAATCCACGCTTCTTTGGTGTTTTGGTCCCTCAAAAAATATTCTTAAAAATCCACGCTTCTTTGGTGTTTTGGTCCCTCAAAAAATATTCTTAAAAATCCACGCTTCTTTGGTGTTTTGGTCCCTCAAAAAATATTCTTAAAAATCCACGCTTCTTTGGTGTTTTGGTCCCTCAAAAAATATTCTTATAAATCCACGCTTCTTTGGTGTTTTGGTCCCTCAAAAAATATTCTTAAAAATCCACACTTCTTTGGTGTTTTGGTCCCTCAAAAATATTCTTAAAAATCCACGCTTCTTTGGTGTTTTGATCCCTCAAAAAATGTTCTTAAAAATCCACGCTTTTTTGGTGTTTTGATCCCTCAAAAAATATTCTTAAAAATCCACGCTTCTTTGGTGTTTTGATCCCTCAAAAAATATTCTTAAAAATCCACGCTTCTTTGGTGTTTTGATCCCTCAAAAAATATTCTTAAAAATCCACGCTTCTTTGGTGTTTTGATCCCTCAAAAAATATTCTTAAAAATCCACGCTTCTTTGGTGTTTTGATCCCTCAAAAAATATTCTTAAAAATCCACGCTTCTTTGGTGTTTTGGTCCCTCAAAAAATATTCTTAAAAATCCACGGTTCTTTGGTGTTTTGGTCTCTCAAAAATATTCCTAAAAATCCACGCTTCATTGGTGTTTTGATCCCTCAAAAAAATTCTTAAAAATCCACGCTTCTTTGGTGTTTTGGTCCCTCAAAAAATATTCTTAAAAATCCACGCTTCTTTGGTGTTTTGGTCCCTCAAAAAATATTCTTAAAAATCCACGCTTCTTTGGTGTTTTGGTCCCTCAAAAAATATTCTTATAAATCCACGCTTCTTTGGTGTTTTGGTCCCTCAAAAAATATTCTTAAAAATCCACACTTCTTTGGTGTTTTGGTCCCTCAAAAATATTCTTAAAAATCCACGCTTCTTTGGTGTTTTGATCCCTCAAAAAATATTCTTAAAAATCCACGCTTCTTTGGTGTTTTGATCCCTCAAAAAATGTTCTTAAAAATCCACGCTTTTTTGGTGTTTTGGTCCCTCAAAAAATATTCTTAAAATCCACGCTTCTTTGGAGTTTTGGTCCTTCAAAAAACGTTCTTAAAAATCCACGCTTCCTTGGTGTTTTGATCCTTCAAAAAATATTCTTAAAAATCCACGCCTGTTTGTTATGATGGTTCCTCAAAAATATTCTTGCTGTGAAGATCCCTCAAAAAATTATTCTTAAAAATTCACGTTTGGTTGTCCTCAAAAAATATTCTTAAAAATCTACGTTTGGTTGTTGTGAAGGTCCCTCAAAGAGCATTCTTAAAAATCCACGTTTGGTTGTTGTGATGGTTCCTCAAAAAATATTCTTAAAAGTCCACGTTTGGTTGTTGTGATGGTCCCTCAAAAAATATTCTGAAAAATCCACGTTTGGTTGTCGTGGTGGTCCATCAAAAAAAATCTTAAAAATCCATTTTGAGTTGTTGTGGTGGTGCCTCAAAAAATATTCTTAAAAATCCACGTTTGGTTGCGGTCAAAAAATATTCTTAAAAATCCACGTTTGGTCCCTCCAAAAATTGTCTTAAAAATCCACATTTGGTTGTTGTGATGGTTTCAAATTCTCTATTGTAGTGCATTTCAACTTCGACTTAAGTCGAAGTAGTTTCAAAATGTACTTGTTTTTGGGCTGGTGCAGTTACGTCTTAGGCAGACGTTGTCGTTGTTTTTTTGTACTTTTTTCCCGCTTTTCTTATTATATGTGAGGTACATTGTGCTAAGGTATCATTGGTGAAACAGCTTCCTTTTGCTAAACTTGACTTTTTCTTTTTTTTTTGTTGCTTTTTTGAACAGCTACTTTTGCTTGACTTTGCCATTGAATTGTTGGCTGCCGTTGTCATCTAAAGATTTCTGACTTGCTTTCTTCTTTTGAACTACCAAAAAAAGAAGCAACAACAACAGTAAAATAAAAGTTACTTCATGAAATCGAATGGAAAAAACTACAACCATTCAGTCAGTCAGCCAGCCAGCCAAACAACCAAGCCGGGCCCGAACAGCCATCCAGCCAGTCAGCCTGGACAACAATTGTGTGTGAAATTCAAATTCCTTTGCACACATGCACTTAGTGGCAATTTTTAAGCAATTTTGTCTGTTGGCCTTTTTTCCATCATCATCATTATTATTGTTGTTGTTGTCGTAGTTGGTTATATTGTTTGGGTTTGCGATTGGGTTTGTTTGTCTGTTGTGGCTTGTTGTTTTTGTCGTCATTTTGGGGTCTTCTTATTGTTGTTGTTGCAGCAAAATATCCAAAAATTACAAAATTAAGTTAATACCTTTATGATAAGAAATGAGGCAACCCAAAAACACAAAAAACTCCAACAAGAAACAAAACTGAACAAGTAACTACCACTAACAATAACAACAAAAACAGCAATAACAACAACGACAAGAAATTACAAATGCTTGGCAGCAAATCAGCAACATTAAAATCAATTTCCCTTATATGTATGTCTTTAGTAAAAGTTGTAAGGACTGATGGGCACTGGTGTTAGAACAGGTCCCAGTTCATAGATCCTACCAAACAGGCGTGGATTTTTAAGAATATTTTTTGAGAAACCACCACAGCAACCGAACGTGGATTTTTAAGAATATTTTTTTAAGGACCATCACCACAAACAGGCCTGGATTTTGAAGAATATTTGTTGAGGGACCCTCACAACAACTAAACGTGAGGTATCATCGCAACAACCAAAGGTCGATTTATTAGAATATTTTTATACCCTCAGCATTTATGCTAACGAGGGTATATCAGGAATATTGTCAATTATTTCATATTCCATTTCAGGAAAAAAGGATAAATTTTTTTCGCGCTACATCAACGATTTTTGATATGTAGGTTAAGAAAAAAATTCCGAGTACGAATCTGGTCGCGAGCCAATTTTTGGTTGTTGCGGACAAAAGTTATGGCGCTTTTATTTCGCTTTTTAAGAAAGAAAATATTATAAAAACGCTAATTATTTTAATGAGCACAATTGTTACAAAAAAGTTCTCTCGAAGTTACTTCAGCGAGTAGATTGCATAATACCTGCAAAATATTACACAGAATTCGCGGAATGTACAAAAAATTGATAAATTTTTGAATATAAGTCTACTTTTTTCAAAATGAAGGCCCATTTAGTGATCATAAAATTACAAAAAAAAAAATGTTGTGGATCCAAACTTCACGGCAAATCAAATGAGACTACAATCATACAGATTGGTGTTGTAGTTTGGATGTTACAGCCAAAATAAGCACATATTTCGGTCAAAAAAATAATTTTTTGTTTAAAAAAAATATTTTTCACATGCATTATGTAGTAGAAATTATTGTAAAAATTTATAGGAATACTTCCTTCATTTTGCTTAAATCTCCCAACAAAATAGACGGATTTTGCTTTATTGACATTTATATTAAAGCTTTCCCATTGGGGAAGCTAATTGGGTTGATGGGGATATATGTCAAAGCTTCTGAAATGGAAATAGAGGTCAAATAACCCATTTTTATTTATATGCATTTTTAAATACGTGTAAATCGCGTAATTATCAAAATCAGTTTGTCCGCATGTGATTTTCATGTACAGTAATACCGTATCTTTTAATTTGAATATAGTTTTCGAAATTTAATTTGGTGGCTAAGATGTAGCATCGGCTGCATCTTAGTGCCTAAAAACCTATATAACGTCGCTAACTTGCACGGAGTGCGTATGCTTTTTGTCCGCATCCGATTTCAGTGTCCACCATAAAAATCTACATCGATATATATCTATTTCAAGGCGGTCAACGAAGAACCGTGGATGTAGCATCACACACTATTTTTTGGGATAAAATGAATGTAGCTCCCTTATCAGTGAAGTTTTCAAATCTCTGTTTCCGCTAAAACGAAGATGCTGTATTAGTTGTTTCATTGCAGTGGAAACGAACCGCAGAAAACGCGATAAAATACGCGATATTTCCAAAAACAATTTTAGGTGATTTTTCTACTTTGGATTTTCTTGTAACTCGCGTTTTAGTGGATGGATTTTCACGGAGAATGATTTATTAGATCCGGAACGTAAAAAACTAAAATGTGCAATCAAGTACGAGGAAATCGAATGACAATTGTAAAAATTAGGCCCGAATAATATGATTTTTAGAAAAATATTCACACAAAATTTCGTCATTTCGATACATATTTCTGTGAAGCTGTTGAGGCTACATTCACGATATACGTATCAAAAAGCTCAGAATCGCAAGTACTATAATCCTATTAAAGCCTTTTTGAAAAATCTGTTTGCGGAACGCGACTAGAAGAAAATGTCAAAAAACACTGTAAATTTGGCTTCAAAATGTCAGCGTCATTTATTGGTAGACGCTGATGAAATTTTGAAAAGTTATACATTAGTGAGATTATCCTTATTTAGTTGGCTTCTACTTTTACTTTGACAGGAAAATCGTGAGAAGTGTGGTTTACTCACAAATCGAGAGAAAACAAAAAAAGACACGTTGGCTTCAACCCATTTTTACCCATTTTCTAACATAAATATAGCCACAGCTTCCACGCAAATTAACTTTTGAGCCCAATATTTTTTGCCACGTCCAAAAACATTTCATTTTATCCATAAACATTTAATTTGTATAATATACAATCACAAGTCGCGTGTTCTAAAAGGGTAAACCTTGGCTTCAGCTATGTTAAATTTTCAAAAATATTGGTGATATACACTTTCATATGGGCAAAATGTGCCTCATCGAAATAATGCTTTTACACCCCAAGTATGTTTGCACAAAAACCGTTTCAGACAATTTGGAACTGATTTAGCCATGTCCGTCCGTCTGTATTTCTGGCTGGCGCGGACGATAACTCTCGAACGGATCAACCGATTCGGTCCAAAATTTGGCTTTCGTAAAAGTTTGTCCAAACTTAGTTTATGTCCGAAGATGGGTTATATCGGTCCACTCCTTCCTGTACCTCCCCCACAAAAGTTCGAAAATGTTCGGAAAATTTGTGCGCACGATAACTTTTAAGGCAGTAACCTATTTGGCCCATACTTTGTACATCGTGAAATTTCTACCAGACTTAGATTAGGTTCCAATATGGACTCAATCGGTCCACTCCTTCGGGTACCTCCCACACAAAATTTCGAAAAAGTTCAGTGTAGGACCTGCTCTCAAATCGCTTTGATTTTTATTGTAACAACTTGTAATCACTGCCCTCCATACGGTACAAGTTTTATCAAGGGCAAATCCATACTTCCTGGGAAAATAGCCTGATATATGCAAAAACCCCTATAACGCCGTGTATAGTGGTTCAAGAGCAGTATAACACTCGAACATTTTTTGATGGACCATCACAACAACCAAACGTGGATTTTTAAGAATATTTTTTGAGGGACCATCGCAACAACCAAACGACCAGGGGCCGTCACCTCAACAATTATATGTTTGTGTTCGTGTATTTTTTTCACCATGTGGGCGGCAATTTATTTGTTCCGTTTGCCAGATCCGCATCCACCACATGTCAAAAATGGTGAGATGTAATGATGAATGGATGCATTTTCGTGGGTGCTCTGGCCTTAGTAGCACCCGGGATTACAGCAATAGGTATGTTGCTGCTTGCTGCGTCAGCGCATCGCCCAGTGCGTCTTCTACGTCGTCGTCTTATTCCTCGTCGTCGTTGGAATACGAGACTCCCCCCCCCCCCCCCGCAGTCTCCCCAACAACAACAATTGCAGCACCTAACACCACAAGTTGTTTTTCACCGACCCGGTAATGCATCTTTCCTGCAATTCAATTGCAACGGTCTCCGCAATAGGGTCAGCGAAGTTGTAGATTTTATGAGTCGGAAAAACATCATGGTCGCCGCGATTCAAGAAACAAAGATCACCGCCACCTGTAGCTTACGTTGTGATGGTTACAACGTTTTGCGGAAGGATCGCACAAGAAGCGGAGGAGGAGGACTTACCTTCCTGAAACACCAGTCTGTCCAGTACAGACCTATCTCACTTGAGCTTGACTCAAGTGACCCATATATGGAATGTATGGGGGTAGCAGTAAACTGTGGCACTGATGAGGTAGAGCTGCTTAATGTGTACATACCGCCGATGAAAAGCTGTGCCCGGCGTTATATGCCCGATATTAGTTCGTTAGGGGACTTCAATGCTCATCACGAGCTTTGGCATTCCGTCCTAGGTAATGACCTGAGGGGTACAGAGCTGGCTGAGCAAATTGATAGCTCCATGTTTTGCATGGTGAATGAAGACGCTCCTACGAGGATGAGAGGAGACTGTCACCATTGTGTCACCAGGTCTGATAAATGACGTATACTGGCAATCCGTCTTTCCCTTAGCTCAGACCACCTCCCTAACATCATCTCCGTAAACAGACTACCCGATTTCATAAACTCTGAACGCCGTACGTTCCTGAACCATGGGAAATCTGATTGGCAAAGGTTCAGATAATTTACCAATCACCGCTTCAGAGAATTGCCCACTCCCTCAGATCCTCGGGTAGCTGAGAAAACTTTCCGGGACATCATCTCTGCAGCAGCCGCTCGATACATACCTGCTGGTCGAATACCCGAAATAAGGCCAAATTTCCCGGCAGAGGCGACGGGACTAGCAAATGAGCGTGATGAGCTTCGTCATACGAACCCTGAAGACCAAAGAGTTAGAGAGCTTACTCTTGAAGTCAACAGGTTAGTAGGCGAACATAAGCGGAAAAAGTGGCTAGACCACCTGAAGCAATGCAACATTGGTGCAGGATTAAGTAAATTTTGGGCAACGGTTAACTCACTCTCGAATCCCGTGACAGTAACTGACTCAAAGAGGTGCGCGTGTTATTTTAACCGGCAGTTCATAGAGCACCCCGAGAGTGATAGGGCGAAGAGAAGTGTGCTACGCCGTATAAGAAGAGCAATTCCAGCACCAGAGGTACCACCACAATTTACGATGGCTGCAGATGCCATCCGAAACTCGAAATCATATAAAGCATTGGGCCCCCAAACAATATCGATGGTAATGCTTAAGCAACTGGATGAACCTGGAGTTGAGTATTTAACAAGTGTCCTCAACCTAACGTTAGCCACCCATATCATACCAGAAGCCTGGAAAGTTGGCTAGCAGGTCCCGTTACTGAAGCCTGGCAAGGATGCCAGCAGAGGTGAATCGTACAGGCCGATTTCGCTTCTGTCGCCAGTAGCTAAGATCCTAGAGGCACTACTCCTCTCCACGATGAGAAGACGTTTTCCAGTTGCCCAACATCAACATGGATTTCGGAAAATGCATAGCCCTACAACAGCATTAGATGCCATACCCACACATATCAGTAGAGGACTGAACCAGAAAAGGCCGTGCGACCTAACAGTCATGGTGGCTCTTGACCTATCGAAGGCCTTCGATACCGTCAACCATGCCAAGCTGTTCGAGGATATAGAGAAGACTAATCTCCAGCCATGTTTGAAACGTTGGGTAATCAACTATATGTGCGGACGACAGTCGTTTGTGGAATTCAGAAACAAGAAGTCCAAACCCCCTAAAGTGAAACAGGGAGTTCCCCAAGGATGGGTGATATCTCCGGAACTGTTTAACCCCTGCCTTTCTGAAATTCCACACCCTCCAGACGGTATAAAGATCGTGATGTATGTGGATGATTGTACGATCTTGGCGTCGGCTCCTATCATCGATGACATATGTGATAGGTAAAATGTCTACATAGCCGACCTAGTGCAGTTCTTCCATCTGAGGAATATAAAAATAACCGCCGCTAAATCCACTGCCACACTGTTCACCACATGGACGGCTGAAATGAGGCTTTCACTGAACATATTGGTCGATGGTGCACTGATTCCGACCACTAACTACCCCAAAATACTGGGTATAACTTTCGATAGCATGTTTAAGTCGTCCGCGCTTGCCACAGATATTTGCGATAAGATCGGAAGTAGGAACAAGGTACTCAAGTCGAAACCTTGCTGACCACCTACAATGCAATAGGCCGGTCTGTGGTAAGCTATGCGGCGCCACCGAGGTCTGTAAAGATTAGCACTACGCAGTGGAAGAACATTCAAACCTGTCAGAATACTGCCCTGAGGACTGCAACAGGGTGCCTCCTCATGACACCAGTGGACCATCTTCATGAGGAAACGAAGATTTTACCGGTGCGTGAACACAATAAAATGTTGTCGATGCAGTAACTGCTTGGGTGTTATCGCAGTGAGCATCCCTGTCACGATTTATTGGACATGCTTCCTCCACCCAGTCACGTCAGGAGAGAACTTCATGATCTAGAGAGATAGGTCCAAAGGTATAAAAGAGAACCTCTAGACCAACGAGCGTATCAGGTAGGCTTGGATAGCATTCACACTGACATGGTTGCGCAGGCAGTACAGAGATACAGTGTGAATACCGTACTTGGAGACCACCCCCCATCCATCGCAGCAGAAGAACGCCAGCTGCCAAGGCAAAGACGAGTGGTTTTAGCCCAGTTAAGATCCGGACGATGCAGCCGCCTCAATTCGTATTGGGCCCGAATTGACGCCACGATACCCAACACCTGCCCAGCATGTGGATTGGGACCACACGATACACTGCATTTGTTTATCTGCCCAGCTAACCCCACTCACCTGTCTCCTGATTCCTTATTGCAGAATTCTTGAATCTGAAATAATAAACTGAAAAAATACACGAACGACCATCTTAACAAATAGGCGTGGATTTTTAAGACTATTTTTTGAGGGACCATCTTAACAAATAGGTGTAGATTTTAACACTATTTTTTGAGGGACCATCACAACAAATAGGCGTGGATTTTTAAGAATATATTTTGAGGGACCATCACAACAAATAGGCGTGGATTTTTAAGAATATTTTTGAGAGACTATCACAACAAACAAGCGTGGATTCTTAAGAAGAAGTTTTTGAGGAATGTTGCGACGGACAGGCGTATTCTTTTAAGAATATTTTTTGAGGGACCATCTTAACAAATACGCGTGGATTTTTAAGAATATTTTTTGAGGGACCATCACAACAAATAGGCGTGGATTTTTAAGAATATTTTTTGAGGGACCATCACAACAAATAGGCGTGGATTTTTAAGAATATTTTTTGAGGGACCATCACAACAAATAGGCGTGGATTTTTAAGAATATTTTTTGAGGGATCATCACAACAAATAGGCGTGGATTTTTAAGAATATTTTTTGAGGGACCATCACAACAAATAGGCGTGGATTTTTAAGAATATTTTTTGAGGGACCATCACAACAAATAGGCGTGGATTTTTAAGAATATTTTTTGAGGGACCATCACAACAAATAGGCGTGGATTTTTAAGAATATTTTTTGAGGGACCATCACAACAAATAGGCGTGGATTTTTAAGAATATTTTTTGAGGGACCATCACAACAAATAGGCGTGGATTTTTAAGAATATTTTTTGAGGGACCATCACAACAAATAGGCGTGGATTTTTAAGAATATTTTTTGAGGGACCATCACAACAAATAGGCGTGGATTTTTAAGAATATTTTTTGAGGGACCATCACAACAAATAGGCGTGGATTTTTAAGAATATTTTTTGAGGGACCATCACAACAAATAGGCGTGGATTTTTAAGAATATTTTTTGAGGGACCATCACAACAAATAGGCGTGGATTTTTAACAATATTTTTTGAGGGACCATCACAACAAATAGGCGTGGATTTTTAAGAATATTTTTTGAGGGACCATCACAACAAATAGGCGTGGATTTTTAAGAATATTTTTTGAGGGACCATCACAACAAATAGGCGTGGATTTTTAAGAATATTTTTTGAGGGACCATCACAACAAATAGGCGTGGATTTTTAAGAATATTTTTTGAGGGACCATCACAACAAATAGGCGTGGATTTTTAAGAATATTTTTTGAGGGACCATCACAACAAATAGGCGTGGATTTTTAAGAATATTTTTTGAGGGACCATCACAACATCCAAAAGTGGATTTTTAAAAATATTTTTTGAAAGACCATTACACTGACCACACGAGGATTTATAAAGATATTTTTGAGGTACCATTGCAACAACTTAACGTGAATTTTTAAGAATATTTTTTAGATTTTTAAAAATATTTTTGAGGGACCATCACATCAACCAAAAATGGATTTTTAAGAATATTTTTTGAGGGACCATCACATCAACCAAAAATGGATTTTTAAGAATATTTTTGGAGGGACCATCACTACAAACTTCCTAACCATTGCACTACGGTGGTGCTCAGACAAAAATATATGTACTTCAACAAAAATATGCGTCGTACCCTTACTAACATACGCAACTTTCTCATCATCTGTTCAATTAAAACGAAAGACTTAAGACACAAACGCAGTTAACAAGAATGAATTAAAATAAAACAACAAAAAAACACATGGCCTAGTGCACAATAACAACAGCAACAACAAATAAATTAAATATAACTAACTAGATGTTCGTTCATATTGCCTTTCCCCCACAATTTCCTGCTGTTTTTGCTACACAACTGACAACTTATCATTTATTTATTATTAAACAACACCAACTACAACAACAACTGCGCCAATGACAACGAATAGTTTCCAATGTTATCTCAAAATTCACATTGGACATATGCAAATATCCTTTTTATTTATCTGCCTACAACTTGTAGACATTTACTGCAGTTCTAGCTTGTTGGTTGGCTGGCTGGCTGCCTGCTATTCAACCATCACTATCATCAGTTCAACAGCTTCTCAAGCTTCAAGCTAACCTAAACTGCTGTGAACTCAAAGTAAAAAAAAGCAAAAACAACAGTCGAAAAAGTTAAGCATCTGAATGCGATTGAAACAACTTGGCATCTTGAGAATTAATATATAATTAGTAGAACATGTAAAAATAATTGTTAACGCCAGCCAGGCACAGTATGAGGTTTAGTTGTGCTTTTTAAGTCAACTGGATAAATAGCTCGTTTTTTATTTGTAGATTGAACGGTGGTTGTATTTAGGAGTTCGTTGTGTAGAGTGGAAGTATTAGTTTAGTTATTTACTTTTTTCGTTGATAACTAGCTGAAGCTGGGACTTAAAAGTTGACTTTAAACACCATACAATCTGCAGTTATGCGCTTGAGTTGAACTGAAATGGAATGTAAATGAATGAAAGTTAAGTAGAACTGTCTAACTTGAAAATATAACGAATTTTGGATACTCTTCAGAAGGAAACAAATGTGGATTAGAGAACAATAATTTGAAAATTATTCAAAGTAAGTAGTAAGAGCAGGCCTTTAAGTTTGTATTGTCAACTGTCCACCATAAGAAGGAGAAGATGTAGATGTACAAACGGAATGTTGTTAACACCTAGAGCCATTTTTAAGATGCTTGGTATTTCAAATATATCGCTCCGCATTTTCTTAAACCTTCATAGGACCCCGTCATCCGACTTATTCTGCTGTTAGCCAATTGTCATTAAATGTCCATCCCTATACACCGGTTGGACTCGGAAAAATCTTTAATAATTTCTGGGAAATCATCACAAGTGCAGCCGCTCCTAAGTACCGGCTGATCGAAAAAGGCGCAATTTTCCATCAGAGGTACCATTTCACAAATATTATTTATTTATTTTTAAATATCTTGGACCAAAAAATATAATTTTTCTTAGAATGTTTGCAAGGCCAACGATTAACCAACAATACCCTCCTTTCTACTATCACATCAGTTAGGGAGCAAAGAGAACAACAGCAACAACCACAGCAAAGTAGTCAGCCAATGGAAAAAATATGCCAATGCAAATGTTATGTTAAATGCAGGAACTAAGGTCACTAACTAATTAAAAATGCACATGAAAGATAGTCCGAATCAAGGAAAAGTATGTTGTTGCTTGTTGTTGTCGTTGTTTTCTTATTTCAAGAACACCACCGCCACACAGCTAAGCTGTGCGCTCTGCTGCAGCAGTAAACAGTAGCTTCAGCAACAATTCAACAAACTTTGTCTTCAAAAAGAATGGTTGGAATTTAAAACTATAAACATGGAGGACAAAGAAGACCACAAGAAAAGCAAGATATTAACAAGATATTCTAAACTGTATTCAAAGCTCACTAACAGAAGGTAATAAGGAAATGAGTTTAAAAGTGCCTCAAAAATATTCTTAAATATCCAAGCCTATTGGCCTTGAAGGTAGCTAAAAAAATATTCTTAAATATCCACGCCTATTGGCCTTGAAGGAAACTCAAAAAATATTCTTAAATATCCACGCCTATTGGCCTTGATGGTTCCTCAAAAAATAATCTTAAAAATCCACGCCTGTTGGCCTTGATGGTGGCTCAAAAAATAATCTTAAAAATCCACGCCTGTTGGCCTTGATGGTGGCTCAAAAATTAATCTTAAAAATCCACGCCTGTTGGCCTTGATGGTGGCTCAAATAATAATCTTAAAAATCCACGCCTGTTCGCCTTGATGGTGGCTCAAAAAATAATCTTAAAAATCCACGCCTGTTGGCCTTGATGGTGGCTCAAAAAATAATCTTAAAAATCCACGCCTGTTGGCCTTGATGGTGCCTCAAAAACTAATCTTAAAAATCCACTCCTGTTGGCCTTGATGGTGCATCAAAAACTAATCTTAAATATCCACGCCTATTGGCCTTCAAGGTAACTCAAAAATATTCTTAAAAATCCACGCCTATTGGCCTTGAAGGTAACTCAAAAAATATTCTTAAAAATCCACGCCTATTGGCCTTGAAGGTAACTCAAAAAATATTCTTAAAAATCCACGCCTATTGGCCTTGAAGGTAACTCAAAAAATATTCTTAAAAATCCACGCCTATTGGCCTTGAAGGTAACTCAAAAAATATTCTTAAAAATCCACGCCTATTGGCCTTGAAGGTAACTCAAAAAATATTCTTAAAAATCCACGCCTATTGGCCTTGAAGGTAACTCAAAAAATATTCTTAAAAATCCACGCCTATTGGCCTTGAAGGTAACTCAAAAATATTCTTAAAAATCCACGCCTATTGGCCTTGAAGGTAACTCAAAAATATTCTTAAAAATCCACGCCTATTGGCCTTGAAGGTAACTCAAAAATATTCTTAAAAATCCACGCCTATTGGCCTTGAAGGTAACTCAAAAAATATTCTTAAAAATCCACGCCTATTGGCCTTGAAGGTAACTCAAAAAATATTCTTAAAAATCCACGCCTATTGGCCTTGAAGGTAACTCAAAAAATATTCTTAAAAATCCACGCCTATTGGCCTTGAAGGTAACTCAAAAAATATTCTTAAAAATCCACGCCTATTGGCCTTGAAGGTAACTCAAAAAATATTCTTAAAAATCCACGCCTATTGGCCTTGAAGGTAACTCAAAAAATATTCTTAAAAATCCACGCCTATTGGCCTTGAAGGTAACTCAAAAAATATTCTTAAAAATCCACGCCTATTGGCCTTGAAGGTAACTCAAAAAATATTCTTAAAAATCCACGCCTATTGGCCTTGAAGGTAACTCAAAAAATATTCTTAAAAATCCACGCCTATTGGCCTTGAAGGTAACTCAAGAAATATTCTTAAAAATCCACGCCTATTGGCCTTGAAGGTAACTCAAAAAATATTCTTAAAAATCCACGCCTGTCGGCCTTGATGGTGCCTCAAAAAATATTCTTAAAAATCCACGCCTGTTAGACTTGATGGTGCCTCAAAAAATATTCTTAAAAATCCACGCCTGTTGGACTTGATGGTGCCTCAAAAAATATTCTTAAAAATCCACGCCTGTTGGACTTGATGGTGCCTCAAAAAATATTCTTAAAAATCCACGCCTGTTGGACTTGATGGTGCCTCAAAAAATATTCTTAAAAATCCACGCCTGTTGGCCTTGATGGTGCCTCAAAAAATAATGTTAAAAATCCACGCCTGTTGGCCTTGATGGTGCCTCAAAAAATAATGTTAAAAATCCACGCCTGTTGGCCTTGATGGTGCCTCAAAAAATAATGTTAAAAATCCACGCCTGTTGGCCTTGATGGTGCCTCAAAAAATAATGTTAAAAATCCACGCCTGTTGGCCTTGATGGTGCCTCAAAAAATAATGTTAAAAATCCACGCCTGTTGGCCTTGATGGTGCCTCAAAAAATAATGTTAAAAATCCACGCCTGTTGGCCTTGATGGTGCCTCAAAAAATAATGTTAAAAATCCACGCCTGTTGGCCTTGGTGGTGCCTCAAAAAATAATGTTAAAAATCCACGCCTGTTGGCCTTGATGGTGCCTCAAAAAATAATGTTAAAAATCCACGCCTGTTGGCCTTGATGGTGCCTCAAAAAATAATGTTAAAAATCCACGCCTGTTGGCCTTGATGGTGCCTCAAAAAATAATGTTAAAAATCCACGCCTGTTGGCCTTGATGGTGCCTCAAAAAATAATGTTAAAAATCCACGCCTGTTGGCCTTGATGGTGCCTCAAAAAATAATGTTAAAAATCCATGCCTGTTGGCCTTGATGGTGCCTCAAAAAATAATGTTAAAAATCCACGCCTGTTGGCCTTGATGGTGCCTCAAAAAATAATGTTAAAAATCCACGCCTGTTGGCCTTGATGGTGCCTCAAAAAATAATGTTAAAAATCCACGCCTGTTGGCCTTGATGGTGCCTCAAAAAATAATGTTAAAAATCCACGCCTGTTGGCCTTGATGGTGCCTCAAAAAATAATGTTAAAAATCCACGCCTGTTGGCCTTGATGGTGCCTCAAAAAATAATGTTAAAAATCCACGCCTGTTGGCCTTGATGGTGCCTCAAAAAATAATGTTAAAAATCCATGCCTGTTGGCCTTGATGGTGCCTCAAAAAATAATGTTAAAAATCCACGCCTGTTGGCCTTGATGGTGCCTCAAAAAATAATGTTAAAAATCCACGCCTGTTGGCCTTGATGGTGCCTCAAAAAATAATGTTAAAAATCCACGCCTGTTGGCCTTGATGGTGCCTCAAAAAATAATGTTAAAAATCCACGCCTGTTGGCCTTGATGGTGCCTCAAAAAATAATGTTAAAAATCCACGCCTGTTGGCCTTGATGGTGCCTCAAAAAATAATGTTAAAAATCCACGCCTGTTGGCCTTGATGGTGCCTCAAAAAATAATGTTAAAAATCCACGCCTGTTGGCCTTGATGGTGCCTCAAAAAATAATGTTAAAAATCCACGCCTGTTGGCCTTGATGGTGCCTCAAAAAATAATGTTAAAAATCCACGCCTGTTGGCCTTGATGGTGCCTCAAAAAATAATGTTAAAAATCCACGCCTGTTGGCCTTGATGGTGCCTCAAAAAATAATGTTAAAAATCCACGCCTGTTGGCCTTGATGGTGCCTCAAAAAATAATGTTAAAAATCCACGCCTGTTGGCCTTGATGGTGCCTCAAAAAATAATGTTAAAAATCCACGCCTGTTGGCCTTGATGGTGCCTCAAAAAATAATGTTAAAAATCCACGCCTGTTGGCCTTGATGGTGCCTCAAAAAATAATGTTAAAAATCCACGCCTGTTGGCCTTGATGGTGCCTCAAAAAATAATGTTAAAAATCCACGCCTGTTGGCCTTGATGGTGCCTCAAAAAATAATGTTAAAAATCCACGCCTGTTGGCCTTGATGGTGCCTCAAAAAATAATGTTAAAAATCCACGCCTGTTGGCCTTGATGGTGCCTCAAAAAATAATGTTAAAAATCCACGCCTGTTGGCCTTGATGGTGCCTCAAAAAATAATGTTAAAAATCCACGCCTGTTGGCCTTGGTGGTGCCTCAAAAAATAATGTTAAAAATCCACGCCTGTTGGCCTTGATGGTGCCTCAAAAAATAATGTTAAAAATCCACGCCTGTTGGCCTTGATGGTGCCTCAAAAAATAATGTTAAAAATCCACGCCTGTTGGCCTTGATGGTGCCTCAAAAAATAATGTTAAAAATCCACGCCTGTTGGCCTTGATGGTGCCTCAAAAAATAATGTTAAAAATCCACGCCTGTTGGCCTTGATGGTGCCTCAAAAAATAATGTTAAAAATCCACGCCTGTTGGCCTTGATGGTGCCTCAAAAAATAATGTTAAAAATCCACGCCTGTTGGCCTTGATGGTGCCTCAAAAAATAATGTTAAAAATCCACGCCTGTTGGCCTTGATGGTGCCTCAAAAAATAATGTTAAAAATCCACGCCTGTTGGCCTTGATGGTGCCTCAAAAAATAATGTTAAAAATCCACGCCTGTTGGCCTTGATGGTGCCTCAAAAAATAATGTTAAAAATCCACGCCTGTTGGCCTTGATGGTGCCTCAAAAAATAATGTTAAAAATCCACGCCTGTTGGCCTTGATGGTGCCTCAAAAAATAATGTTAAAAATCCACGCCTGTTGGCCTTGATGGTGCCTCAAAAAATAATGTTAAAAATCCATGCCTGTTGGCCTTGATGGTGCCTCAAAAAATAATGTTAAAAATCCATGCCTGTTGGCCTTGATGGTGCCTCAAAAAATAATGTTAAAAATCCACGCCTGTTGGCCTTGATGGTGCCTCAAAAAATAATGTTAAAAATCCACGCCTGTTGGCCTTGATGGTGCCTCAAAAAATAATGTTAAAAATCCACGCCTGTTGGCCTTGATGGTGCCTCAAAAAATAATGTTAAAAATCCACGCCTGTTGGCCTTGATGGTGCCTCAAAAAATAATGTTAAAAATCCACGCCTGTTGGCCTTGATGGTGCCTCAAAAAATAATGTTAAAAATCCACGCTTGTTGGCCTTGATGGTGCCTCAAAAAATAATTTTAAAAATCCACGCCTGTTGGCCTTGATGGTGCCTCAAAAAATAATGTTAAAAATCCATGCCTGTTGGCCTTGATGGTGCCTCAAAAAATAATGTTAAAAATCCACGCATGTTGGCCTTGATGGTGCCTCAAAAAATAATGTTAAAAATCCACGCCTGTTGGCCTTGATGGTGCCTCAAAAAATAATGTTAAAAATCCACGCCTGTTGGCCTTGATGGTGCCTCAAAAAATAATGTTAAAAATCCACGCCTGTTGGCCTTGATGGTGCCTCAAAAAATAATGTTAAAAATCCACGCCTGTTGGCCTTGATGGTGCCTCAAAAAATAATGTTAAAAATCCACGCCTGTTGGCCTTGATGGTGCCTCAAAAAATAATGTTAAAAATCCACGCCTGTTGGCCTTGATGGTGCCTCAAAAAATAATGTTAAAAATCCATGCCTGTTGGCCTTGATGGTGCCTCAAAAAATAATGTTAAAAATCCACGCCTGTTGGCCTTGATGGTGCCTCAAAAAATAATGTTAAAAATCCACGCCTGTTGGCCTTGATGGTGCCTCAAAAAATAATGTTAAAAATCCACGCCTGTTGGCCTTGATGGTGCCTCAAAAAATAATGTTAAAAATCCACGCCTGTTGGCCTTGATGGTGCCTCAAAAAATAATGTTAAAAATCCACGCCTGTTGGCCTTGATGGTGCCTCAAAAAATAATGTTAAAAATCCACGCCTGTTGGCCTTGATGGTGCCTCAAAAAATAATGTTAAAAATCCACGCCTGTTGGCCTTGATGGTGCCTCAAAAAATAATGTTAAAAATCCACGCCTGTTGGCCTTGATGGTGCCTCAAAAAATAATGTTAAAAATCCACGCCTGTTGGCCTTGATGGTGCCTCAAAAAATAATGTTAAAAATCCACGCCTGTTGGCCTTGATGGTGCCTCAAAAAATAATGTTAAAAATCCACGCCTGTTGGCCTTGATGGTGCCTCAAAAAATAATGTTAAAAATCCACGCCTGTTGGCCTTGATGGTGCCTCAAAAAATAATGTTAAAAATCCACGCCTGTTGGCCTTGATGGTGCCTCAAAAAATAATGTTAAAAATCCACGCCTGTTGGCCTTGATGGTGCCTCAAAAAATAATGTTAAAAATCCACGCCTGTTGGCCTTGATGGTGCCTCAAAAAATAATGTTAAAAATCCACGCCTGTTGGCCTTGATGGTGCCTCAAAAAATAATGTTAAAAATCCACGCCTGTTGGCCTTGATGGTGCCTCAAAAAATAATGTTAAAAATCCACGCCTGTTGGCCTAGATGGTGCCTCAAAAAATAATGTTAAAAATCCACGCCTGTTGGCCTTGATAGTGCCTCAAAAAATAATGTTAAAAATCCACGCCTGTTGGCCTTGATGGTGCCTCAAAAAATAATGTTAAAAATCCACGCCTGTTGGCCTTGATGGTGCCTCAAAAAATAATGTTAAAAATCAACGCCTGTTGGCCTTGATGGTGCCTCAAAAAATAATGTTAAAAATCCACGCCTGTTGGCCTTGATGGTGCCTCAAAAAATAATGTTAAAAATCCACGCCTGTTGGCCTTGATGGTGCCTCAAAAATAATGTTAAAAATCCACGCCTGTTGGCCTTGATGGTGCCTCAAAAAAAAATGTTAAAAATCCACGCCTGTTGGCCTTGATGGTGCCTCAAAAAATAATGTTAAAAATCCACGCCTGTTGGCCTTGATGGTGCCTCAAAAAATAATGTTAAAAATCCACGCCTGTTGGCCTTGATAGTGCCTCAAAAAATAATCTTAAAAATCCACGCCTGTTGGCCTTGATGGTGCGTCAAAAAACATTCTTAAAAATCCACGCCTGTTGGCCTTGATAGTGCCTCAAAAAATAATCTTAAAAATCCACGCCTGCTGGCCTTGATGGTGCGTCAAAAAACATTCTTAAAAATCCACGCCTGTTGGCCTTGATGGTGCCTCAAAAAAAAATGTTAAAAATCCACGCCTGTTGGCCTTGATGGTGCCTCAAAAAATAATGTTAAAAATCCACGCCTGTTGGCCTTGATGGTGCCTCAAAAAAAAATGTTAAAAATCCACGCCTGTTGGCCTTGATGGTGCCTCAAAAAATAATGTTAAAAATCCACGCCTGTTGGCCTTGATGGTGCCTCAAAAAATAATGTTAAAAATCCACGCCTGTTGGCCTTGATAGTGCCTCAAAAAATAATCTTAAAAATCCACGCCTGTTGGCCTTGATGGTGCGTCAAAAAACATTCTTAAAAATCCACGCCTGTTGGCCTTGATAGTGCCTCAAAAAATAATCTTAAAAATCCACGCCTGCTGGCCTTGATGGTGCGTCAAAAAACATTCTTAAAAATCCACGCCTGTTGGCCTTGATGGTGCCTCAAAAAAAAATGTTAAAAATCCACGCCTGTTGGCCTTGATGGTGCCTCAAAAAATAATGTTAAAAATCCACGCCTGTTGGCCTTGATGGTGCCTCAAAAAAAAATGTTAAAAATCCACGCCTGTTGGCCTTGATGGTGCCTCAAAAAATAATGTTAAAAATCCACGCCTGTTGGCCTTGATGGTGCCTCAAAAAATAATGTTAAAAATCCACGCCTGTTGGCCTTGACGGTGCCTCAAAAAAAAATGTTAAAAATCCACGCCTGTTGGCCTTGATGGTGCCTCAAAAAATAATGTTAAAAATCCACGCCTGTTGGCCTTGATAGTGCCTCAAAAAATAATGTTAAAAATCCACGCCTGTTGGCCTTGATGGTGCCTCAAAAAATAATGTTAAAAATCCACGCCTGTTGGCCTTGATGGTGCCTCAAAAAATAATGTTAAAAATCCACGCCTGTTGGCCTTGATGGTGCCTCAAAAAATAATGTTAAAAATCCACGCCTGTTGGCCTTGATGGTGCCTCAAAAAATAATGTTAAAAATCCACGCCTGTTGGCCTTGATGGTGCCTCAAAAAATAATGTTAAAAATCCACGCCTGTTGGCCTTGATGGTGCCTCAAAAATAATGTTAAAAATCCACGCCTGTTGGCCTTGATGGTGCCTCAAAAAAAAATGTTAAAAATCCACGCCTGTTGGCCTTGATGGTGCCTCAAAAAATAATGTTAAAAATCCACGCCTGTTGGCCTTGATGGTGCCTCAAAAAATAATGTTAAAAATCCACGCCTGTTGGCCTTGATAGTGCCTCAAAAAATAATCTTAAAAATCCACGCCTGTTGGCCTTGATGGTGCGTCAAAAAACATTCTTAAAAATCCACGCCTGTTGGCCTTGATAGTGCCTCAAAAAATAATCTTAAAAATCCACGCCTGCTGGCCTTGATGGTGCGTCAAAAAACATTCTTAAAAATCCACGCCTGTTGGCCTTGATGGTGCCTCAAAAAAAAATGTTAAAAATCCACGCCTGTTGGCCTTGATGGTGCCTCAAAAAATAATGTTAAAAATCCACGCCTGTTGGCCTTGATGGTGCCTCAAAAAAAAATGTTAAAAATCCACGCCTGTTGGCCTTGATGGTGCCTCAAAAAATAATGTTAAAAATCCACGCCTGTTGGCCTTGATGGTGCCTCAAAAAATAATGTTAAAAATCCACGCCTGTTGGCCTTGATAGTGCCTCAAAAAATAATCTTAAAAATCCACGCCTGTTGGCCTTGATGGTGCGTCAAAAAACATTCTTAAAAATCCACGCCTGTTGGCCTTGATAGTGCCTCAAAAAATAATCTTAAAAATCCACGCCTGCTGGCCTTGATGGTGCGTCAAAAAACATTCTTAAAAATCCACGCCTGTTGGCCTTGATGGTGCCTCAAAAAAAAATGTTAAAAATCCACGCCTGTTGGCCTTGATGGTGCCTCAAAAAATAATGTTAAAAATCCACGCCTGTTGGCCTTGATGGTGCCTCAAAAAAAAATGTTTAAAATCCACGCCTGTTGGCCTTGATGGTGCCTCAAAAAATAATGTTAAAAATCCACGCCTGTTGGCCTTGATGGTGCCTCAAAAAATAATGTTAAAAATCCACGCCTGTTGGCCTTGACGGTGCCTCAAAAAAAAATGTTAAAAATCCACGCCTGTTGGCCTTGATGGTGCCTCAAAAAATAATGTTAAAAATCCACGCCTGTTGGCCTTGATGGTGCCTCAAAAAATAATGTTAAAAATCCACGCCTGTTGGCCTTGATGGTGCCTCAAAAAATAATGTTAAAAATCCACGCCTGTTGGCCTTGATGGTGCCTCAAAAAATAATGTTAAAAATCCACGCCTGTTGGCCTTGATGGTGCCTCAAAAAATAATGTTAAAAATCCACGCCTGTTGGCCTTGATGGTGCCTCAAAAAATAATGTTAAAAATCCACGCCTGTTGGCCTTGATGGTGCCTCAAAAAAAAATGTTAAAAATCCACGCCTGTTGGCCTTGATGGTGCCTCAAAAAAAAATGTTAAAAATCCACGCCTGTTGGCCTTGATGGTGCCTCAAAAAAAAATGTTAAAAATCCACGCCTGTTGGCCTTGATGGTGCCTCAAAAAATAATGTTAAAAATCCACGCCTGTTGGCCTTGATGGTGCCTCAAAAAATAATGTTAAAAATCCACGCCTGTTGGCCTTGATGGTGCCTCAAAAAATAATGTTAAAAATCCACGCCTGTTGGCCTTGATGGTGCCTCAAAAAATAATGTTAAAAATCCACGCCTGTTGGCCTTGATGGTGCCTCAAAAAATAATGTTAAAAATCCACGCCTGTTGGCCTTGATGGTGCCTCAAAAAATAATGTTAAAAATCCACGCCTGTTGGCCTTGATGGTGCCTCAAAAAATAATGTTAAAAATCCACGCCTGTTGGCCTTGATGGTGCCTCAAAAAATAATGTTAAAAATCCACGCCTGTTGGCCTTGATGGTGCGTCAAAAAGCATTCTTAAAAATCCACGCCTGTTGGCCTTGATGGTGCGTCAAAAAACATTCTTAAAAATCCACGCCTGTTGGCCTTGATGCTGCCTCAAAAAATATTCTTAAAAATCCACGCCTGTTGGCCTTGATGGTGCCTCAAAAAATATTCTTAAAAATCCACGCCTGTTGGCCTTGATGGTGCCTCAAAAAAATATTCTTAAAAATCCACGCCTGTTGGCCTTGATGGTGCCTCAAAAAACATTCTTAAAAATCCACGCCTGTTGGCCTTGATGCTGCCTCAAAAAACATTCTTAAAAATCCACGCCTGTTGGCCTTGATGGTGCCTCAAAAAATATTTTTAAAAATCCACGCCTGTTGGCCTTGATGGTGCCTCAAAAAAATATTCTTAAAAATCTACGCCTGTTGGCCTTGATGGTGGCTCAAAAAATAATCTTAAAAATCCACGCCTGTTGGCCTTGATGGTGGCTCAAAAAATAATCTTAAAAATCCACGCCTGTTGGCCTTGATGGTGGCTCAAAAAATAATCTTAAAAATCCACGCCTGTTGGCCTTGATGGTGGCTCAAAAAATAATCTTAAAAATCCACGCCTGTTGGCCTTGATGGTGGCTCAAAAAATAATCTTAAAAATCCACGCCTGTTGGCCTTGATGGTGGCTCAAAAAATAATCTTAAAAATCCACGCCTGTTGGCCTTGATGGTGGCTCAAAAAATAATCTTAAAAATCCACGCCTGTTGGCCTTGATGGTGGCTCAAAAAATAATCTTAAAAATCCACGCCTGTTGGCCTTGATGGTGGCTCAAAAAATAATCTTAAAAATCCACGCCTGTTGACCTTGATGGTGGCTCAAAAAATAATCTTAAAAATCCACGCCTGTTGGCCTTGATGGTGGCTCAAAAAATAATCTTAAAAATCCACGCCTGTTGGCCTTGATGGTGGCTCAAAAAATAATCTTAAAAATCCACGCCTGTTGGCCTTGATGGTGGCTCAAAAAATAATCTTAAAAATCCACGCCTGTTGGTCTTGATGGTGGCTCAAAAAATAATCTTAAAAATCCACGCCTGTTGGCCTTGATGGTGACTCAAAAAATAATCTTAAAAATCCACGCCTGTTGGCCTTGATGGTGACTCAAAAAATAATCTTAAAAATCCACGCCTGTTGGCCTTGATGGTGGCTCAAAAAATAATCTTAAAAATCCATGCCTGTTGGCCTTGATGGTGGCTCAAAAAATAATCTTAAAAATCCATGCCTGTTGGCCTTGATGGTGGCTCAAAAAATAATCTTAAAAATCCACGCCTGTTGGCCTTGATGGTGGCTCAAAAAATAATCTTAAAAATCCACGCCTGTTGGCCTTGATGGTGGCTCAAAAAATAATCTTAAAAATCCACGCCTGTTGGCCTTGATGGTGGCTCAAAAAATAATCTTAAAAATCCACGCCTGTTGGCCTTGATGGTGGCTCAAAAAATAATCTTAAAAATCCACGCCTGTTGGCCTTGATGGTGGCTCAAAAAATAATCTTAAAAATCCACGCCTGTTGACCTTGATGGTGGCTCAAAAAATAATCTTAAAAATCCACGCCTGTTGGCCTTGATGGTGGCTCAAAAAATAATCTTAAAAATCCACGCCTGTTGGCCTTGATGGTGGCTCAAAAAATAATCTTAAAAATCCACGCCTGTTGGCCTTGATGGTGGCTCAAAAAATAATCTTAAAAATCCACGCCTGTTGGTCTTGATGGTGGCTCAAAAAATAATCTTAAAAATCCACGCCTGTTGGCCTTGATGGTGACTCAAAAAATAATCTTAAAAATCCACGCCTGTTGGCCTTGATGGTGACTCAAAAAATAATCTTAAAAATCCACGCCTGTTGGCCTTGATGGTGGCTCAAAAAATAATCTTAAAAATCCATGCCTGTTGGCCTTGATGGTGGCTCAAAAAATAATCTTAAAAATCCACGCCTGTTGGCCTTGATGGTGGCTCAAAAAATAATCTTAAAAATCCACGCCTGTTGGCCTTGATGGTGGCTCAAAAAATAATCTTAAAAATCCACGCCTGTTGGCCTTGATGGTGGCTCAAAAAATAATCTTAAAAATCCACGCCTGTTGGCCTTGATGGTGGCTCAAAAAATAATCTTAAAAATCCACGCCTGTTGGCCTTGATGGTGGCTCAAAAAATAATCTTAAAAATCCACGCCTGTTGGCCTTGATGGTGGCTCAAAAAATAATCTTAAAAATCCACGCCTGTTGGCCTTGATGGTGGCTCAAAAAATAATCTTAAAAATCCACGCCTGTTGGCCTTGATGGTGGCTCAAAAAATAATCTTAAAAATCCACGCCTGTTGGCCTTGATGGTGGCTCAAAAAATAATCTTTAAAATCCACGCCTGTTGGCCTTGATGGTGGCTCAAAAAATAATCTTAAAAATCCACGCCTGTTGGCCTTGATGGTGGCTCAAAAAATAATCTTTAAAATCCACGCCTGTTGGCCTTGATGGTGGCTCAAAAAATAATCTTAAAAATCCACGCCTGTTGGCCTTGATGGTGGCTCAAAAAATAATCTTTAAAATCCACGCCTGTTGGCCTTGATTGTGGCTCAAAAAATAATCTTAAAAATCCACGCCTGTTGGCCTTGATGGTGGCTCAAAAAATAATTTTAAAAATCCACGCCTGTTGGCCTTGATGGTGGCTCAAAAAGTAATCTTAAAAATCCACGCCTGTTGGCCTTGATGGTGGCTCAAAAAATAATCTTAAAAATCCACGCCTGTTGGCCTTGATGGTGGCTCAAAAAATAATCTTAAAAATCCACGCCTGTTAGCCTTGATGGTGGCTCAAAAAATAATCTTAAAAATCCACGCCTGCTGGCCTTGATGGTGGCTCAAAAAATAATTTTAAAAATCCACGCCTGTTGGCCTTGATGGTGGCTCAAAAATAATCTTAAAAATCCACGCCTGTTGGCCTTGATGGTGCCTCAAAAAATATTCTAAAAAATCCACGTCGGTTGGCCTTGATTGTGCCTCAAAAAATATTCTTAAAACTCCACGCCTGATCGTCTTGATGGTGCGTCAAAAAACATTCTTAAAAATCCACGCCTGTTGGCCTTGATGCTGCCTCAAAAAACATTCTTAAAAATCCACGCCTGTTGGCCTTGATGGTGCCTCAAAAAATATTTTTAAAAATCCACGCCTGTTGGCCTTGATGGTGCCTCAAAAAAATATTCTTAAAAATGTACGCCTGTTGGCCTTGATGGTGGCTCAAAAAATAATCTTAAAAATCCACGCCTGTTGGCCTTGATGGTGGCTCAAAAAATAATCTTAAAAATCCACGCCTGTTGGCCTTGATGGTGGCTCAAAAAATAATCTTAAAAATCCACGCCTGTTGGCCTTGATGGTGGCTCAAAAAATAATCTTAAAAATCCACGCCTGTTGGCCTTGATGGTGGCTCAAAAAATAATCTTAAAAATCCACGCCTGTTGGCCTTGATGGTGGCTCAAAAAATAATCTTAAAAATCCACGCCTGTTGGCCTTGATGGTGGCTCAAAAAATAATCTTAAAAATCCACGCCTGTTGGCCTTGATGGTGGCTCAAAAAATAATCTTAAAAATCCACGCCTGTTGGCCTTGATGGTGGCTCAAAAAATAATCTTAAAAATCCACGCCTGTTGGCCTTGATGGTGGCTCAAAAAATAATCTTAAAAATCCACGCCTGTTGGCCTTGATGGTGGCTCAAAAAATAATCTTAAAAATCCACGCCTGTTGGCCTTGATGGTGGCTCGAAAAATAATCTTAAAAATCCACGCCTGTTGGCCTTGATGGTGGCTCAAAAAATAATCTTAAAAATCCACGCCTGTTGGCCTTGATGGTGGCTCAAAAAATAATCTTAAAAATCCACGCCTGTTGGCCTTGATGGTGGCTCAAAAAATAATCTTAAAAATCCACGCCTGTTGACCTTGATGGTGGCTCAAAAAATAATCTTAAAAATCCACGCCTGTTGGCCTTGATGGTGGCTCAAAAAATAATCTTAAAAATCCACGCCTGTTGGCCTTGATGGTGGCTCAAAAAATAATCTTAAAAATCCACGCCTGTTGGTCTTGATGGTGGCTCAAAAAATAATCTTAAAAATCCACGCCTGTTGGCCTTGATGGTGGCTCAAAAAATAATCTTAAAAATCCACGCCTGTTGGCCTTGATGGTGACTCAAAAAATAATCTTAAAAATCCACGCCTGTTGGCCTTGATGGTGGCTCAAAAAATAATCTTAAAAATCCATGCCTGTTGGCCTTGATGGTGGCTCAAAAAATAATCTTAAAAATCCACGCCTAATGGCCTTGATGGTGGCTCAAAAAATAATCTTAAAAATCCACGCCTGTTGGCCTTGATGGTGGCTCAAAAAATAATCTTAAAAATCCACGCCTGTTGGCCTTGATGGTGGCTCAAAAAATAATCTTAAAAATCCACGCCTGTTGGCCTTGATGGTGGCTCAAAAAATAATCTTAAAAATCCACGCCTGTTGGCCTTGATGGTGGCTCAAAAAATAATCTTAAAAATCCACGCCTGTTGGCCTTGATGGTGGCTCAAAAAATAATCTTAAAAATCCACGCCTAATGGCCTTGATGGTGGCTCAAAAAATAATCTTAAAAATCCACGCCTGTTGGCCTTGATGGTGGCTCAAAAAATAATCTTAAAAATCCACGCCTGTTGGCCTTGATGGTGGCTCAAAAAATAATCTTTAAAATCCACGCCTGTTGGCCTTGATGGTGGCTCAAAAAATAATCTTAAAAATCCACGCCTGTTGGCCTTGATGGTGGCTCAAAAAATAATCTTTAAAATCCACGCCTGTTGGCCTTGATGGTGGCTCAAAAAATAATCTTAAAAATCCACGCCTGTTGGCCTTGATGGTGGCTCAAAAAATAATTTTAAAAATCCACGCCTGTTGGCCTTGATGGTGGCTCAAAAAGTAATCTTAAAAATCCACGCCTGTTGGCCTTGATGGTGGCTCAAAAAATAATCTTAAAAATCCACGCCTGTTAGCCTTGATGGTGGCTCAAAAAATAATCTTAAAAATCCACGCCTGCTGGCCTTGATGGTGGCTCAAAAAATAATTTTAAAAATCCACGCCTGCTGGCCTTGATGGTGGCTCAAAAAATAATTTTAAAAATCCACGCCTGTTGGCCTTGATGGTGGCTCAAAAATAATCTTAAAAATCCACGCCTGTTGGCCTTGATGGTGCCTCAAAAAATATTCTAAAAAATCCACGTCGGTTGGCCTTGATTGTGCCTCAAAAAATATTCTTAAAACTCCACGCCTGATCGTCTTGATGGTGCTTTAAAAAATATTCTTAAAAATCCACGCCTGTTGTCCTTGAGAGTGCCTAAAAAAATATTCTTAAAAATTTACGACTGTTGACCTTCTAAAAAATCCACGCCTGTTGTCCTTGAGAGTGTCTTAAAAAAATATTCTTAAAAATCCACGACTGTTGGCCTTGATGGTGCCCCAAAAAATATTCTTAAAAATCCACGTCGGTTGGCCTTGATGGTGCCTCAAAAAATAATCTTAAAAATCCACGTCGGTTGGCCTTGATGGTGTCTCAAAAAATAATCTTAAAAATCCACGCCTGTTGGCCTTGATGATGCCCCAAAAAATATTCTAAAAAATCCACGTCGGTTGGCCTTGATGGTGCCTCAAAAAATATTCTTAAAAATTTACGTCTGTTGACCTTGATGGTGTCTCAAAAAATATTCTAAAAAATACACGCCTGTTGTCCTTGAGAGTATCTTAAAAAAATATTCTTAAAAATCCACGCCTGTTGGCCTTGATGGTGCCCCAAAAAATGTTCTTAGAAATCCACGCCTGTTGGCCTTGATGGTGCCTCAAAAAATTTTCTTAAAAATCCACGCCTGTTCGACCTGATGGTCTCCTTCTTTAATGGGTTCGGATAAGATCGCTCCTTCCATCCTTCGTTGTCTTCCTCTGAATTTCCAAATATTTTCACAAATACACACATAAAAGACATAAATGTTTAATTCAAATTCAAGCAATTAATGCCAACAGAAAAAAAAACTTTTCCCTTGTTACTGAATAATATGCAAAAAGTGCTGATGTACTATTAACAACATGCAGTTGCAAAGATTTCGCTTCCCGAACAAGCGCTGTGTTAAAATTCCCTTTCACATGGTGACAGTGGTGGCTACAAAGGTGGTAGCGACGACGGCGGTGGTCATGCAATATGTTGACGGTGAGGGATTATTTTGCATATGACATTTGCATATTTCTGATGTTGTTGTTGTTGCAGTTTTTGGTGTTGGTGGCTGTTGTGCGTCTTGTTATTGTTTTTGTTGTTGGCCAATGGCTCAAACAATTATAGTTAACAAATGTCCAAACACCAACATGATTAACCACAACAACACAGCCTCAGTCTCCAAAACATCAACTGGAGCTTGAGTCGAAGTTGTAGTGGCAACAACAACAATAACAATATCAGCAGCAAACCAACAATAAAACATATTTAGATGAAGAAAACAGAAAAAAATGCTAAAGTGCCACCGGCAACAAACAATGTTTGTATGTTTAGTGCAACACCATCCGCTGAATTGTTGCAGTCCGAGCAACCACAGAAGTACAAAATATTGAAGTTTGCTAAGAAAAACGAACAACAACAACAACATTATACGCATTCGCTAAATTTGTAACATTTGGGTTGTGCAGCTATGTGGCGGTGTATTTTTAACGATGTTCAGGGAAAAAATTTGGTTGAGGAAAATTAACGGAAATTAAAAACTTAAGTATTTTATACCAAGGAAGCCGGGCACACCTACTTGGAAAATACTAACAACCAAACAATTATCAGATCTCTCACAAATTTAAGACATCAACTATATATTCCACAGTTGACCTAAATTCATACTATGTCGTTATGTTTGTTCAAAAACCGTTCGTTCATTTTTAAAAGAATATTTTTCAAAAAATCGTAGATTTTTTACAAAAGTCGTGGAATTTCTAAAGAATATTTTTTTCAAAAATCGTGCATTTTTAAAGAATATTTTTTTTTTCAAAAATAGTGGATTTTTAAGAATATTTTTGCAAAAGTCGTGGATTTTTTAAACAATATTTTTTCAAAAATCGTGGATTTTTTAAACAATATTTTTTGAAAAATCGTGGATTTTTTAAAGAATACCGTGGATTTTTTAAAGAATATTTTTTCAAAAATCGTGGATTTTTTAAAGAATCCTTTTTTCAAAAATCGTGGATTTTTTAAAGAATACTTTTTTCAAAAATCGTGGATTTTTTAAAGAATACTTTTTTCAAAAATCGTGGACTTTTTTAAAGAATCCTTTTTTCAAAAATCGTGGATTTTTTAAAGAATACTTTTTTCAAAAATCGTGGATTTTTTAAAGAATACTTTTTTCAAAAATCGTGGATTTTTTAAAGAATACTTTTTTCAAAAATCGTGGATTTTTTAAAGAATACTTTTTTCAAAAATCGTGGATTTTTTAAAGAATACTTTTTTCAAAAATCGTGGATTTTTTAAAGAATACTTTTTTCAAAAATCGTGGATTTTTTAAAGAATACTTTTTTCAAAAATCGTGGATTTTTTAAAGAATACTTTTTTCAAAAATCGTTGATTTTTTAAAGAATACTTTTTTCAAAAATCGTGGATTTTTTAAAGAATACTTTTTTCAAAAATCGTGGATTTTTTAAAGAATACTTTTTTCAAAAATCGTGGATTTTTTAAAGAATACTTTTTTCAAAAATCGTTGATTTTTTAAAGAATTTTTTTTTTCAAAAGTCGTGGATATTTTTTAAAGAATTTTTTTTTCAAAAATCGTGGATTTTTTTAAAGAATTTTTTTTTCAAAAATCGTGGAGTTTTTAAAGAATTTTTTTTTTTTCAAAAATCGTGGATTTTTTAAAGAATTTTTTTTTCAAAAATCGTGGATTTTTTAAAGAATTTTTTTTCAAAAATCGTGGACTTTTTAAAATTTTGTTTTTTTCAAAAATCGTGGACTTTTTAAATTTTTTTTTTTTTTCAAAAATCGTGGATTTTTTAAATAATATTTTTCAAAAGTCGTGGATTTTTTAAAGAATATTTTTCCAAAAATCGTGGATTTTTAAAGAATATTTTTTCAAAAATCGTGGATTTTTTAAAGAATATTTTTTCAAAAATCGTGGATTTTTTAAAGAATATTTTTTCAAAAATCGTGGATTTTTTAAAGAATATTTTTTCAAAAATCGTGGATATTTTAAAGAATATTTTTTCAAAAATCGTGGATTTTTTAAAGAATACTTTTTCAAAAATCGTGGATTTTTTAAAGAATACTTTTTCAAAAATCGTGGATTTTTTAAAGAATACTTTTTCAAAAATCGTGGATTTTTTAAAGAATACTTTTTCAAAAATCGTGGATTTTTTAAAGAATACTTTTTCAAAAATCGTGGATTTTTTAAAGAATACTTTTTCAAAAATCGTGGATTTTTTAAAGAATACTTTTTCAAAAATCGTGGATTTTTTAAAGAATACTTTTTCAAAAATCGTGGATTTTTTAAAGAATACTTTTTCAAAAATCGTGGATTTTTTAAAGAATACTTTTTCAAAAATCGTGGATTTTTTAAAGAATACTTTTTCAAAAATCGTGGATTTTTTAAAGAATACTTTTTCAAAAATCGTGGATTTTTTAAAGAATACTTTTTCAAAAATCGTGGATTTTTTAAAGAATACTTTTTCAAAAATCGTGGATTTTTTAAAGAATACTTTTTCAAAAATTGTGGATTTTTTAAAGAATACTTTTTCAAAAATCGTGGATTTTTTAAAGAATACTTTTTCAAAAATCGTGGATTTTTTAAAGAATATTTTTTCAAAAATCGTGGATTTTTTAAAGAATATTTTTTCAAAAATCGTGGATTTTTTAAAGAATATTTTTTCAAAAATCGTGGATTTTTTAAAGAATATTTTTTCAAAAATCGTGGATTTTTTAAAGAATAATTTTTTCAAAAATCGTGGATTTTTTAAAGAATATTTTTTCAAAAATCGTGGATTTGTTAAAGAATATTTTTTTCAAAAATCGTGGATTTTTTAAAGAATATTTTTTCAAAAATCTTGTATTTTTAAGGATATTTTTTCAAAAATCTTGTATTTTTAAGTATATTTTTTCAAAAATCTTTAAAGAATATTTTTTTCAAAAATCGTTGATGTTTTAAAGAATATTTTATTCGAAAATCGTGGAATTTGTAAGGAATATTTTTGTACATTTTTTATGAATATTTGTTGATTTAGAATTTGAACATCGAACACATATTCCACAATTGACCTCATTTCTCACTATGCCGCTAAAAATAATAGAATACAATATAATCCTTCCAGAAGATTGAGTAGGATGTCAATAATTCACCAACGTTTAACATACAACCAATAATCGAATATATCCCTTTCCCAGACACCCTCGTATTCATTATGATAGACAACATATTTATGTACCAGCGTAGTGTATCCTCTCTCTCGTGGAAATCGTGGATTTTTTAAAGAATACTTTTTCAAAAATCGTGGATTTTTTAAAGAATACTTTTTCAAAAATTGTGGATTTTTTAAAGAATACTTTTTCAAAAATCGTGGATTTTTTAAAGAATACTTTTTTAAAAATCGTGGATTTTTTAAAGAATATTTTTTCAAAAATCGTGGATTTTTTAAAGAATATTTTTTCAAAAATCGTGGATTTTTTAAAGAATAATTTTTTCAAAAATCGTGGATTTTTTAAAGAATATTTTTTCAAAAATCGTGGATTTGTTAAAGAATATTTTTTTCAAAAATCGTGGATTTTTTAAAGAATATTTTTTCAAAAATCTTGTATTTTTAAGGATATTTTTTCAAAAATCTTGTATTTTTAAGTATATTTTTTCAAAAATCTTTAAAGAATATTTTTTTCAAAAATCGTTGATGTTTTAAAGAATATTTTATTCGAAAATCGTGGAATTTGTAAGGAATATTTTTGTACATTTTTTATGAATATTTGTTGATTTAGAATTTGAACATCAAACACATATTCCACAATTGACCTCATTTCTCACTATGCCGCTAAAAATAATAGAATACAATATAATCCTTCCAGAAGATTGAGTAGGATGTCAATAATTCACCAACGTTTAACATACAACCAATAATCGAATATATCCCTTTCCCAGACACCCTCGTATTCATTATGATAGACAACATATTTATGTACCAGCGTAGTGTATCCTCTCTCTCGCTGCTCTGTCTGTCTGTCGGTTAACTTGCCTCAAACATTTGTTAACTCACATTTGTGGTTACCACCATTCCAAACAAACAATCTACACATCAAAGCAATGCATATAAGAATATATCCATAAAGCTAGAGCTACAGCTAGCTTGTTGTTTGGAGCACCGACTCCGGAGCTATGTATGATCCAAAATGACACCCACACTCTTGAAACACAACTTGTCAAAATCACATCATGTTTAGGTTTCTCTTTCACACAGAGTTCCATAGCCATATGAACGTTTGTTTTTTGCATGTGATTCGATACGATCCATAGTAGCCAACAACAACTAACAATTTACAGCATATTGTATTGTGGGTTGGGGGAGGAGGGGGCGTCATCTGGCAATATACATTCGGTTAATGTGAGATATGTGTACTGGAACATTTGTATGAATATCATTACAAATCTTTTTTTCCAGCCGCTGTTGTTATTGTTGTTTTGTATTCAACCTTCTTGCTGGCGGTCGGTTGGCCTGCCTGCGTTTCGGATTCTGCCTATCTTTCTTCTTATCGTTGGTGTTGTTGTTACTTTTTTCGTAAACTGACATAAATTCTTACAAACGAACAATTTGATGGATTTTCTTGGTCACAATGAATTTGGTTAAATATGTGGTAATTGCCACCAACGAATGACCATGACCGACCGAATTAATGTATGTCTGTCTGTACTCGTCGTATGTAGGTATGATCGTATGTTTGTCAGCATTTTGTTTTCGTTTATTTTATCCGTTGTCAAGTTGGCGGAATGAAATGGTAATTTGAGTTTATCTAGGCATAAGTGACATTTGGGGAAGTGTTGGACAGTTGTTTGTTAGCGGTTGAAGAAAAGGATTAGGGGATACATTTGACTTTATCACTTCGAACGATTAGCATGTGTGTTATGTTGTAAGGGAAATGGAATGTGTCTACAGCTTAAGAAGTAAGGGATAGGTAGAATTGTGTTAGTTAAGTCAGTGTCACACACTTCCCCTTAATCCGATGAACTATGAAATGCTACTAACAAAGGTAATTGTCGCTGTAACCATGACTTGATACTGGATACCTATGTGTAACCTTATAAAATTTATGTACAATAGATAAACTTCTAAACTTATCTATATTTAAACTTAAAAACTATTATGTATAAATATCTCGCTTTTAAAAGTAAGGGTACCTATGATTCGGTCACCACCTTCCGTGCCATACAAAATGCATACGAACTTGTCAGTTTTTGTGAATTTTCATCATAAATTTATTTAATGGCGGATATAAATCGTGTTAACCAGTGGGAAACAATACCAGCCGTTTTGCCATTTAATTAGATTTAAGAAAAATGTGCGGTATATTTGGACAGAAGGTTATGTCGATTTAAATATTTTTTTAGAGTTTTTATGATATTTTGTGGTTAATAAAAATACACAGGTCAGTAGGCCCTGAAGCTAAGAAATATGTTTTCTCATATACTGTCGGACAGGGATAGACTTCTATACCCTACATAACTACGTGGAAAGGGTATTATAAGTTTGTTTTCGATATGAAGCGATTTATCGTCAATATGAAGCGATTTTGCGATGTGTGTCCGTCCGTTTATTAAAAATTTTGATAAAACTACAGGCCGCAACCAATCGTCATGAAATTTTGTATGGAGGTCACCTTCAGGCCAATATAGATACCTATTGTTATTGGTGATGATCGTGAAATATTTAGGGCGTGACAGTCCGATCGGCGCGAATTTTTTTTTAAAGGATTATCGGGTTAAATGGACCAACTTTTTTGTGTAAAAATTGGTAAAGTTTTTAGTGAAATGATATATCTATGGGTGATGTAGGGGATGGAAGATACCAAGGAGCGGTCCTGACCGGCTTTAACATGGCAAAGCCCAGGATTTATCTTGGTCCCTCTTTCATCTCAAGTGGACACTGAAGTCCCCGTGGTGTCACCTGGGGAACTGCCTTTAACACCCGTTAAAGGTAGTGAGCTAACATGTGCCGCGCGTTCACCAATAAGAAAGTTAAAAACTTGGGTTTGGGCGTCAGGTTAGTAACCCTCCCCTAGGAAAAACAGCCTACTATGAAAAAACAAAAGAAAAGAGAAACAAACCCTCTAAAGTTGACGAACCCCGCAAACGTTTTAAGGACCATGATCTGCAAATCTGCACCTGGAATGTAGGCACTCTTTATAGAGAAGGTGCAGTTTACGGCAGATGTACTTGAAAAGTACAAGGCCGACATTACTGCCATACAGGAAATGCGATGGAACGGGAAAGGCGTCACAACAACACAAGCATGATGCCCACTCTATGCAAACAGACGCAAAATCAGTACTTGGATACCAGAGACCTCTACCAAGAAATCCATGGTATGACCAGGAGTGTCGTGCTGCTACCGAAGAGAAAAATGCGGCAAATAGGACTACTCTACAATCAGTACCAACGCGTAGCGCACGAGAGAGCTATCGGGAGAAAAGGAAGGAGGAGAAACGTCTTTTCCGCAGGAAAAAGAGAGATATAGAAACGCGGAAGGGTGAACAAATCGAGATGTACAGGAGAACGAAATCCGAAAATTCTGCAAAGAGTGAAACATCAAACTGATGGCTTTGGAACTGGCACATCCTCCTGTAGAGACCAGCAAGCTAATCTGGTAACTGATACAGATAGTGTGCTAAGGATTTCCATATCCATTCTTCCAAACTGTCGTTATGCAATAGTAGCGAAGTCGACGAAGATACCACAGATCCAATCCCTGAAGATGGTATTGAATATATACCACCCGGCCTAGATGAGGTAAAGACATCAATAAACCGGCTCAAGAATAATAAGGCAGCAGGAGCTGATGGCATACCAGCCGAGCTGTTTAAAACCGCGACACGCTGATAAGGTGTATGCATCAGCTAGTTAGCTCCATCTGGCAAGAAGAACGCGTACCCGACGATTGGAAACTGAGCATCCTGTGTCCCGTTCATAAGAATGGAAATAAGGCTTTATGCTCCAACTATAGGGGCATAAGTCTTCTCCCTATCGCCTACAAGATAGCGTCAGGGATATTGTGCGAACGACTAAAGCCCATGGTCAACCAAATAATTGGGCCATACCAATGCTGCTTTAGACATGGCAAGTCCACCATTGACAAGATATTTACCATGCGGCAAATCCTGAAGAAGACCCAAGAGCTGCAGATCGACACCTACCACCCTTTTTGTCGATTATAAAGCAGCCTTCGACAGCCCGCTACGTTCAAAGGTATTCCAAGCCATGTTTGAATTTGGTTTCCCCGCAAAGCTCATTCGACTTTGTAAAATTACTCTAACCGACACAAGATCTTCAGTTAAAATAGGAAATAACCTCTCCGAAGTCTTTTGCACCAAAAAAGGTTTCAGGCAAGGAGACAGCCTTTCGTGTGATCTTTTCAACATCCTGCTAGAAAAGGTTATACGAGAGGCAAACGTCAAAAGAAGTGGCACAATCTACACCAATAGCCACATGTTACTTGCCTATGCTGATGATATAGACATCATGGGACGATCAGTAAAAGAAGTAACCGATACCTTTATGAAGGTCGAAGGAGAATCTGCTAAAGTTGGTCTGGCGGTAAACGGCGAGAAGACAAAGTTGATGGTGTTGACGCGCAATGCGTCCATTGAGATCGGACCAACTATTGAAGTTGGTTCCTATAATTTTGAGGTAGGAAAAAACTTCGTATACCTCGGCGCCGCCGTAAACACAACAAACGACATAAGGTGTGAAATAAAAAGAAGAATTGTATTGGCCAACAGATGCTACTTTGGTTTAAGTAAGCAGTTTAAAAGCAAAGCCACAACTCGTCAAACAAAAATAACGCTTTTCAAAACACTGATACTACCCGTGCTGATGTATGGTTCCGAAGCCTGGGTACTTGCGCAAGCAGATAAGGCAGTGCTTGGCGTGTTTCAGAGAAAAATTCTTCGAAAGATCTTCGGACCAATCCGCGTTGACGGTGAATATCGACGTCGTATGAACCACGAGCTATATCAGCTATACAAAGACATGAATATAGTTAAACGTATCGAGATGCAACGATTGCGTTGGCTAGGCCACAAGAATGAGCGATGATAAAACCGCTAAAAAGGCTATAAATTCGGGCCACAAGGCGGTACACGCAGAATTGGCAGGCCAAAGAATAGATGTCGCAAACAAGTGGATGAAGAGATGAAAAGGCTCAGTATTCCAGAAAGCGAAGCACTAAACACAGAGAATTGGAGATCTTTTCTTAGTTCGGCCTATGGAACAAATGTTCTGTAATGGGCCAGCAAAGTAAGTAAGTAAGTTATATCTGCATTCCTGGAAAATATATTACACCCATGTAAGTTATATTTAGAAAGGGAACTCTTGACTTTCCCATTGATGCTAATTATGTTGATGTACGTGGTCAGATAATAGGTAATCACGCTAGAGGTAGCAGTTATGGATCAATACTGACAAAGTTTTGCATGTGGTAAGAGTTTTGGTCAGGGATAGTCCCAATTAATTTTGATAATGATCCGTTATTATTTACCGTGTGAAATTGACCATAGCTATTGTAGGAAAACTTCATCAGTTTTTTAATTGATGCAAATTACAGTGGTGTACGAGATCTTAAAGTTTTTGTGCTACCTTTGTTAAAAATTAAAGTAATGCTTCGAACTATTGGTTGTACTTTATACCCTCAGTCTTTAGGCTGACGAAGGTTTATACACTTTCATACAAATGTGCCTCATTGAAATAATGGTTTTAGATCCCAAGTTTGTTTGGACTGAATCCGTTTCAGACAATGTGGAGTCGATTTAGTCCTGTCTGTCCGTTTGTCTGTCTGGATGCCTAGAGCGCACGATAACTCTCGAATATATGAACCTATTTGAACTCTGTAATAGTATGTGTAAATTTAACTTTAAGCTCAAACATGAGCCATATCGGTCCACTCCTCCAGGTACTACCACCACAAAAGTTCACAAATGTTGGGCAAAATTGTGCGCACGATAACTCTTGAAGGGATTACCGATTTGGTCCATATTTTACACAACGTCAAATTTCTACCAGACATAGATCAAGTTCCCGAAAGCTACATAAAGCCGATATGACGCCATGTGTAGAGAATGAATCGCACGATATCTTTCGAACGGACAAACCGTTTCGGTACAAAATTTGGCGGTCGTAACATTTTGCTCAAACTTAAATCATGTTCATTATGTTTCCTGACACAATGTATGGTTGAAACAACAATACATATTTTAAAATTTTTAAAATACACTATTTTGCTCTTAGAATATGATTGTTCCTACAATATCTCTTCTCTGCGTGTAAGATGGACCTATCCGTCCACCGAATCGGTTTGATTTTTCTTGCAACACGTTGCACTCAAATGCCCTATTACGAGAGTACAAGTTTTTTTGAGTGGCAAGCCCATTCTTTTTGCGGAAGTGACTCGAAAGCTATAAAAACCCCTAGGCCAACAATCACCAACTTCGAATTTCACCAACAACCACGCACCAGCCACTCGCACGATAACTCTCGAACCGAATATTCCGTTGGCCCACACTTTGCATATCGTATTATTTCTTCGAATGTTAGATGAAATTCCAAGGTGGTACTTATAGGTCCACTCCTTCCGGTACCACCCCCACAAAAGTTCGAAAATATTAGCTAAAATTGTACGCGCGTTATCTCATAAACTGAGCAACCGATTTGGTGCAAACTTTGGATTTCCAAATATTTTGTCCAAACTTAAGGTATGTTCAAAAATTGGGGCCTATCGTTCCACTCCTTGCGGTACCACCTACACAAATGTTCAACACTTTTGTCCGGCTAAGGGTCTGTTCGAGGATCCTTTGGAAATTTGTGCCGAGTGTACTCCAGTGACACTGTTTACAGCGATATTATGTTTTTGTTGGCAAGTCCATCCCAACAAAAAAAACCTTACTAAATAATGGAATTTTATAGTACTTTTTGGTAGTCTAACCCCTTACAAAACCCCCTACAAACCCATTATTTTAACAAGGAGATGCCGCACTGATTAACTAGTTATTACATAATCACTAGAATAGGTTGTTATCCTATGCCCACTGGAAGTTAAAAAAATATTTTCTATTTTTGGAACAGTTGAGGTGGAATTTGTTTTCAATTTCAACGCACTTCATATTTTTATTTTATTTCGCTGTTTGCTGGTTTTAAACACGCGAACTTCTGATTTGTAACCGAGCACATTACACACTAAGCCACACACACGAACATTAGGGTTGTTTAACGGCTTACATGTGCACCACCACCTGTTCTTTGTTTTTTCTTTAATAAAAAGTACACAGCCGGCGGTGAGCTTTGAATACACAACACTTTGATTTGTAGTGGGACACACACGCTCTGTGCAACCGTACTCATTACTTAGTAAGGAGTAATAAAAGTAGTTATTATTTTTACATTACTTTGTAATTTGTTACATAATGACAAACTGATCCGAATTTTTGCTGGCAATGTTTGTCCCAAAAGCTCTAAATTATATGGTGGTGGGCACGATATCTATCATGAGGAATGACTCCCAAAATAAGACCCACTTCTAAAATGGACAATGTCGGTCCATTCATATTGTTTCGCAAAAGCGTTTCAATACACACAGGCTGAGGGTATATCTCTGTCGGAAACGTCGACAGATACTTTTGTTTTATTAATGTGTTGAATTGTATGGACTTATGGAATTTTCTATTATATCTTTTTCCTGTAGTAGTCCGACCTGTTTGTCTATAGTTTCTTATGTATACAGGTGAGGAATCAATAGTTTGTATTAGTTGTATATAAATATTGTTGACACTTAACAAATGAAAAACATCCTGAAACTCTTCAAGGATTTCACGAATCGGCCTTACCAAACCATCAGTTTTCTTTGTAGCCTTAGAGTGGTATACTTGGTGTCGTGCACCCCAGACACTACATGGTGTCGGTAGTGTTTTACAGCTTTCTATTTTCGCGGGAATTATGAACTTGCTGAAAAAATCAAAATCAGATCAATCAAAAATTTTGTGTATTAGATACCCGAAGGTGTAAGTTTGTACAAAATATTACTGAGGCCAAATTTTTGAATTAATCGGTTGATCCGTTCGATAGTTATCGTGCGTTTGAATAAAAATGATTTCGTTCAAAAAAACTTTCCGCCTAAAACCATTATTTCGATGAAGCCTATTTTGGTGGTATGATAGTACATATACTCTCTCGTTAGCTTAAAGGCTGCGGGACTTAAAGCAAAATTATTTAAATTGACTATTATATTGGAAGTAAGTCCCAAAAATTTCGGTCGTTATGTCCTACATCTTGACATAACTCTCAAAATTGATCCTGAACTTATGCTATATCCCTTTATGTAACACCAAAACGGTATCAATTCCAGTACTTATAATAGGTGTAAGTTTCAACAATTACAACCCTATATCCAAAACCGCGATACTCATTTGCAGCTCTATACGTTTTCTCAAAATCAATTGTAGTAGTATTTAGTACTTTTCGTATACGTCAACCGATATCCTTATACCGAATTTCACCATTTTAGCTCTACCTTTCAGCTTTACCTTTACACAATAACGATTTGAACAAAATTCTGTGCGATTTAGTAACTTTCGTACACTTATGGTACGTATATCCACAACCACATCCATATCTCAACCCAACACCAACACTAATACCAAATTTCCGAATTCCACATCAATTCCTATACCAAATTTAGTACCATTTAATACTTTTAGTACGAAAGTACGAACTTCTATAACTATCTCAATCCTCCACTCCAAGAGTAATCTTAATTCTATATTTCAGAATTTTAGCTGTACTAAACTTAGTACCATTTAGTACTTTTTCTACACAATAAGTACGAATTTCCAAACCTACCTCAATCCTATACTCCAACAGTAATCTTTTTTCCAAATTTCAGAATTCCATTTGTATCCGTTCAATAAATTCCAAATTTAGTACCTTTTAAATACGAATTTCCGAAAATACCTCAATCATACACTCCAACAATAATCTTAATTCCAAATGCCAGAATTCCAGCTATACGTTCCCTAAATTGTACCAAATTTAGTACCATTTAAAACTCTTCGTGTACATAACTACGAATTTCCAATACTCGAATTTCTCATACTCCAACAATAATCACTATTCCAAATTTCTCTTTTCTAGCTCCTTCCGTTCACCAGCATCCAAATTGTACCAAATTTAGTGCCATTTGGTATTTTTCGTACGAATTTCCAAAACCACCTCCATATCTCAATCCTAAACTTCACGAGTAATGTTTATTCAAAATTTCAGGTTTCCACCTCTATCCGTTCACCCAAATGCAAAGTGTACCAAATTTAGTACTATTTAGTACTTTTAGTACACGATAACCCAAAACCACATCCATACATCCACCCTCCACTCCAACAGTAATCTTAATTCCAAAATTCAGAATTCACCCAACAACACCCACATCCATCCATTCACCCAAAATCCAAATTGTACCAGATTTAGAACCATTTGTACTTTTCGTACACATAAATACTAATTTCAAAAGCTACCCCCATATCTCAATCCTACACTTTAACAGTAAACCTAATTCCATATTTCAGGATTTCATCTCTATCCGTTCACCCAAATCTGAATTGTACCAAATTTAGTACCGTTTAGTCTTTTTCGTACACATAAGTACGAATTACCAAAACTACCTCAATCCTATTTCCAACAATAATCATTATACCAAATTTCAGAATTCCACCTCCATCCATTCACCCAACTCCAAATTGTACCAAATTTAGTACCATTTAGTACTTTTCGTACACATGAGTACGAATTTCTAAAATCATTTCATTTCCTGAACACCACTTCCCAACCTTAATTTTCATATCAAATTTCAAGATTCTAGCTATAGACGTTCAAAATATACAATTGGTACTAAATTTTACAACTTTTAGTACTTTTCGTACACTTATAGGTCGAATTTCCAAAAACCCTTTAGTACATCTTTCCATCCGTGACCATCATTCCAAATTTCAGAATACTAGCTCTTCCTGTTTGCCTAATACAAAGGGAACCATATTTAGTACTTTTCGTAGCCTTCCGGTTCGAATTCCCAAAAACCCAGCCTTATCTTACCCCTACACACCAACAGCAACCCACACTTAAAATTTCAAGCTTCTATCTTCAGCCGTTTCGTCTGGGCGATGATCTGTCACTCACTCACTTATCACTAAGCTCTTTTATATAATAAGATATATAATTGTTCCACAAACAGAAGGGAGACTTCTCTCATATCAATGAGTGCACCCCGATTCATATTAGCTCAGTGATATATTATAAAATGTATTGGGTATTTAAAGCACCATTAAAGCACCATTTATTTAAGAAAACACTGAGTCATTCACTCACTTTACCGTCTTTACTCAACGATTGTATTTAGAAAACTGAAGAAAAAAGAACAGTATAATTAATACCATTTTTTTATTTTCCTCTTCGCTTCCTACTTTGGTTAACAACAACAAAGCTCGAAACACACGTGTTTGGCCAAAACTGCTGCGTCTCCTCTTACACCATACACAAAGCTCTTTAGCCCTCTTACAGCGTGTTTTTGTAAAAAGTTTTTGCCCATTCGTTCGTCGATTTCATGAACGAAGACACAATTTGGTTTTCATAGCGGTTGACGTTTGTATTCGTGTGACAAACAAATGAAAGCTTTTTATTTTCGTAATTTTTTGGTTTTCGTAACAACATCAGACGAACGAATACGTCAAAAATAAACGAATGGAAAAGACTCATCGTTTTGAATGAAAATTAAATAATTTAATAATAATTTAATAATAAAAATAATAATTAATGGCACAAAACACGCGAAAACTGGAAGGGAATGCAATTTTATTTATTTCCATAGAAGCACACGAGTATATGTACATCCGTTTCTTCATATTATCACATTTATTTTTGGACAAATTTGATTACATTTTTTTCTTATTTTTTGTTTTTCATCTGTTTCTCGGGGTTCCCATCAAGTAACACATTTTACGTGCAGATGCCTATGCAATGTTCACAAAACAAGTATCATGGAAACCCTGAAATATAGAAGCTTTTATGAAATAGACGAAAGCTTTCAGATAAAAACGAATGGTTCGTAAAATTTTACAAGAACCAAATTTTGAACGTATACGTTTTAGTACGAACGGTTCATGTGACAGGCAATCATTTTTACAAAAACACCCTGTTACTCTCTTCGACAAAAATCCTCTCTCCACCCATAAAAAATATGTTGGTACCCAAACAAATAAAATTGATATTCGTTACAAAATGTTACAAACATGTATTTGCTTGGACGCAAACAAATTATGTTTGGATCCAAAAATATATTTGTTTGCAACCAGTCCAAGACAAATATTTGTTTGGATCCAAACATATTTCTAGCATATTTTTTCTGCGTATAGTTGAGCTCTTGACAAGAAGAGTATAATGTTTAATGGAAACCCAGTAGTTCTCCTGATATGGGACTCCAAATATCCCAATATTTAGGGACATCCCTTTATACACAGCCCGCACAAAATTGCAGTTAACTCCAGTATTTTACTACATATTGTCTTTGTGGTTTTTATAACAAAGCAATAATTTTATTCACCTTACGTACCACGAGAACGTGGATTCTGGTAGAAGCAGTAAAAGCGGCGCTGAGATCATTTGAGAGAGGTCTCATTCAAAAAATCTATGGACATGGTAAAACGTCTTAAATTATATTTTGACTGACTAGATCAAGTTTGAAAAATGTGTTTTCCACATTAAAAAAGATATTGACTACGAACTTGCTGAGGGTTCTTGCAAAAGAGGACGATCAAACGTTATATGGACTGATCAGGACCCTCAATGACTTATTAACTGGTACTTACTGTTAATAATCGATTTCGACGAGTACCCCAAAATTGCTTCATGTTTGAAACGTCATTAGCACCAACAAGAAATACATCCTCATTTATATCCTCAAGAAAGAACAGATATTTTGTGGATCAAGGGCTAATAATGTGGTAATAGTTAGATGCTCCCTGCAGTGTGCCCATAGAAACATGTAGCAATGCTATGTTTGTAAACAATTTTCAGTGTAGAAATTATCTTACAAATTTTCTCATATCCTAAGACATTTTTCAAGAATTTTTCGACAATTTTTTATGTGAAATTCTCGGCATTTAAGGTAAAATAATCCATTATTCATTATTTTGTAATTTATAAAAATATGTCTCACGCTGATGTCTCAAAGTCAAGCAACAGCAGCAGAAGAAGAAGAAGAAAAAATGGCAGTAGAAGGAAATTAATGAAAGGAAGCCAAAACTAATATTAGATGAAAAACATGCTTGGCTCTTAAGTCTTTTGTTTGCTGCTTTGTTTGTTCGGAGTGCGGAGTCTAAATGCGAATTGATTTAAACGGAAAACCTGGTCGGTTTAGAGTTTGAACAAGCAGGCTGGCTTGTTCACGGTTCCTTGATGTTATTTGCGTAGATTTCTTAAATATGACAAGAAAACATTTATAATTTTCAAAAATGTTGGCAATTTTGTAATTGTTGTTGTTGATGTTGCTGTTGTGGAGTTTCCTGCCGCCTAGCTGTTCGGATGGCTGGCTGACTGGCTGTTGGGTTGGTTGGTTGTTTGTTGTTCGGCTATCTTTTGCTATGTTTTTGCATATGTCAAAATATTCGAACATCATAGCCAAAAGATCACAGAGCAATAGGAAAAGCAATGATTTGAATATGCTTACCTTCAAATGGTAAACACAATTCATCAATCAGTTGAGTTGTTGTTTGGCTATTTAGGCGGTGGCTGGTTGTTTGAGCCGCCCATCTGTATGAGCTAATGTTGTAATGTTAGCGATATTAGCCATATTTAAAGACATATTGCTTTATGAAAATCGACAACATTTAAACATGATATCGTTGTTGTCGATGACGTTCTTAAGGCACAATCCCATCATCGTCATCAGCAGCGACAAACATTCAACCTGGGCCATATTGTCGGCATCATCGTCATTGTCAGCGGCAGCGTCAGCAACAATCTCAAACTATAATATTTGCATTTGATTTTGTTGTGACGTTGTTGTTGTAAGGTAAGCTAGTTTGTTTGCTGTTTGCTTTTTTTCAGGTTCAATATTTTAATTCCTTTTCTACTCCTGTTGCTTCTCTTCTTCTGCCGCAGCAGCAGTCACAAGAATAGAATGCCAAAAAATACAACGTTTTGATTTTTTGTTTGTTCTCTGATGCTGACAAAGAACAACAGCATATGAATGTTTACATCGACATCATAAATTGTTTTCTTTCAATGTTGCTAAGTTGTTCGCCAGTTTGTTGTTTTTGTAGTTATGGTTGTTGCCGTTGTTGTTACCACATGTTGTTTAGTTGTTGATTTGCTAAAACTGATAGATTGTCTATATTCTTCTGTGGAAAGAATAGCAACAACTACAACAATAACGATGAAGTAATAACAAATAAAATCATACTATAATATCCAGAAAAAATTGCGTGGTTGGGCGTAGTTGTTCTCAAAATATAATCAAAGCCAAGCGCTTCAATGGCAAATGAAAGAAGACAAAAAAAAACTTGAAAAAAATGACGAACAAGGAATCGGAATGAACAGCTTATTTCGATGTATTGGCAAAAAAGTTTGTTTTTAACCAAAAGTTCTATATAAGGAAAACCAAAAGGTCTTCCAAATAGAAAACCACTGGATCTCACATGGTATCCTTCTTATGGAAAAAATATTCTTTAAAATCCACGCCTCTTTGGTCAGATGCTGCCTCAAAAATATCCCTTAAATCCAAGCCTATTTGGTCAGATGGTGCCTCAAAAAATATTCTTAAAAATCCACGCCTATTTGGTCAGATGGTGCCTCAAAAAATATTCTTAAAAATCCACGCCTATTTGGTCAGATGGTGCCTCAAAAAATATTCTTAAAAATCCACGCCTATTTGGTCAGATGGTGCCTCAAAAAATATTCTTAAAAATCCACGCCTATTTGGTCAGATGGTGCCTCAAAAAATATTCTTAAAAATCCACGCCTATTTGGTCAGATGGTGCCTCAAAAAATATTCTTAAAAATCCACGCCTATTTGGTCAGATGGTGCCTCAAATAATATTCTTAAAAATCCACGCCTATTTGGTCAGATGGTGCCTCAAAAAATATTCTTAAAAATCCACGCCTATTTGGTCAGATGGTGCCTCAAATAATATTCTTAAAAATCCACGCCTATTTGGTCAGATGGTGCCTCAAAAAATATTCTTAAAAATCCACGCCTATTTGGTCAGATGGTGCCTCAAAAAATATTCTTAAAAATCCACGCCTATTTGGTCAGATGGTGCCTCAAAAAATATTCTTAAAAATCCACGCCTATTTGGTCAGATGGTGCCTCAAAAAATATTCTTAAAAATCCACGCCTATTTGGTCAGATGGTGCCTCAAATAATATTCTTAAAAATCCACGCCTATTTGGTCAGATGGTGCCTCAAAAAATATTCTTAAAAATCCACGCCTATTTGGTCAGATGGTGCCTCAAATAATATTCTTAAAAATCCACGCCTATTTGGTCAGATGGTGCCTCAAATAATATTCTTAAAAATCCACGCCTATTTGGTCAGATGGTGCCTCAAATAATATTCTTAAAAATCCACGCCTATTTGGTCAGATGGTGCCTCAAAAAATATTCTTAAAAATCCACGCCTATTTGGTCAGATGGTGCCTCAAAAAATATTCTTAAAAATCCACGCCTATTTGGTCAGATGGTGCCTCAAAAAATATTCTTAAAAATCCACGCCTATTTGGTCAGATGGTGCCTCAAATAATATTCTTAAAAATCCACGCCTATTTGGTCAGATGGTGCCTCAAATAATATTCTTAAAAATCCACGCCTATTTGGTCAGATGGTGCCTCAAAAAATATTCTTAAAAATCCACGCCTATTTGGTCAGATGGTGCCTCAAATAATATTCTTAAAAATCCACGCCTATTTGGTCAGATGGTGCCTCAAATAATATTCTTAAAAATCCACGCCTATTTGGTCAGATGGTGCCTCAAATAATATTCTTAAAAATCCACGCCTATTTGGTCAGATGGTGCCTCAAATAATATTCTTAAAAATCCACGCCTATTTGGTCAGATGGTGCCTCAAAAAATATTCTTAAAAATCCACGCCTATTTGGTCAGATGGTGCCTCAAAAAATATTCTTAAAAATCCACGCCTATTTGGTCAGATGGTGCCTCAAATAATATTCTTAAAAATCCACGCCTATTTGGTCAGATGGTGCCTCAAAAAATATTCTTAAAAATCCACGCCTATTTGGTCAGATGGTGCCTCAAATAATATTCTTAAAAATCCACGCCTATTTGGTCAGATGGTGCCTCAAAAAATATTCTTAAAAATCCACGCCTATTTGGTCAGATGGTGCCTCAAATAATATTCTTAAAAATCCACGCCTATTTGGTCAGATGGTGCCTCAAATAATATTCTTAAAAATCCACGCCTATTTGGTCAGATGGTGCCTCAAATAATATTCTTAAAAATCCACGCCTATTTGGTCAGATGGTGCCTCAAAAAATATTCTTAAAAATCCACGCCTATTTGGTCAGATGGTGCCTCAAAAAATATTCTTAAAAATCCACGCCTATTTGGTCAGATGGTGCCTCAAAAAATATTCTTAAAAATCCACGCCTATTTGGTCAGATGGTGCCTCAAATAATATTCTTAAAAATCCACGCCTATTTGGTCAGATGGTGCCTCAAATAATATTCTTAAAAATCCACGCCTATTTGGTCAGATGGTGCCTCAAAAAATATTCTTAAAAATCCACGCCTATTTGGTCAGATGGTGCCTCAAATAATATTCTTAAAAATCCACGCCTATTTGGTCAGATGGTGCCTCAAATAATATTCTTAAAAATCCACGCCTATTTGGTCAGATGGTGCCTCAAATAATATTCTTAAAAATCCACGCCTATTTGGTCAGATGGTGCCTCAAAAAATATTCTTAAAAATCCACGCCTATTTGGTCAGATGGTGCCTCAAAAAATATTCTTAAAAATCCACGCCTATTTGGTCAGATGGTGCCTCAAAAAATATTCTTAAAAATCCACGCCTATTTGGTCAGATGGTGCCTCAAATAATATTCTTAAAAATCCACGCCTATTTGGTCAGATGGTGCCTCAAATAATATTCTTAAAAATCCACGCCTATTTGGTCAGATGGTGCCTCAAAAAATATTCTTAAAAATCCACGCCTATTTGGTCAGATGGTGCCTCAAATAATATTCTTAAAAATCCACGCCTATTTGGTCAGATGGTGCCTCAAATAATATTCTTAAAAATCCACGCCTATTTGGTCAGATGGTGCCTCAAAAAATATTCTTAAAAATCCACGCCTATTTGGTCAGATGGTGCCTCAAATAATATTCTTAAAAATCCACGCCTATTTGGTCAGATGGTGCCTCAAATAATATTCTTAAAAATCCACGCCTATTTGGTCAGATGGTGCCTCAAAAAATATTCTTAAAAATCCACGCCTATTTGGTCAGATGGTGCCTCAAATAATATTCTTAAAAATCCACGCCTATTTGGTCAGATGGTGCCTCAAATAATATTCTTAAAAATCCACGCCTATTTGGTCAGATGGTGCCTCAAAAAATATTCTTAAAAATCCACGCCTATTTGGTCAGATGGTGCCTCAAATAAAATTCTTAAATATCCACGCCTATTTGGTCAGATGGTGCCTCAAATAATATTCTTAAAAATCCACGCCTATTTGGTCAGATGGTGCCTCAAATAATATTCTTAAAAATCCACGCCTATTTGGTCAGATGGTGCCTCAAAAAATATTCTTAAAAATCCACGCCTATTTGGTCAGATGGTGCCTCAAAAAATATTCTTAAAAATCCACGCCTATTTGGCCAGATGGTGCCTCAATAAATATTCTTAAAAATCCACGCCTATTTGGTCAGATGGTGCCTCAAATAATATTCTTAAAAATCCACGCCTATTTGCTCAGATGGTGCCTCAAATAATATTCTTAAAAATCCACGCCTATTTGGCCAGATGGTGCCTCAAAAAATATTCTTAAAAATCCACGCCTATTTGGTCAGATGGTGCCTCAAAAAATATTCTTAAAAATCCACGCCTATTTGGTCAGATGGTGCCTCAAATAATATTCTTAAAAATCCACGCCTATTTGGTCAGATGGTGCCTCAAATAATATTCTTAAAAATCCACGCCTATTTGGTCAGATGGTGCCTCAAATAATATTCTTAAAAATCCACGCCTATTTGGTCAGATGGTGCCTCAAAAAATATTCTTAAAAATCCACGCCTATTTGGTCAGATGGTGCCTCAAAAAATATTCTTAAAAATCCACGCCTATTTGGTCAGATGGTGCCTCAAATAATATTCTTAAAAATCCACGCCTATTTGGTCAGATGGTGCCTCAAATAATATTCTTAAAAATCCACGCCTATTTGGTCAGATGGTGCCTCAAAAAATATTCTTAAAAATCCACGCCTATTTGGTCAGATGGTGCCTCAAATAAAATTCTTAAATATCCACGCCTATTTGGTCAGATGGTGCCTCAAAAAATATTCTTAAAAATCCACGCCTATTTGGTCAGATGGTGCCTCAAATAATATTCTTAAAAATCCACGCCTATTTGGTCAGATGGTGCCTCAAATAATATTCTTAAAAATCCACGCCTATTTGGTCAGATGGTGCCTCAAAAAATATTCTTAAAAATCCACGCCTATTTGGTCAGATGGTGCCTCAAAAAATATTCTTAAAAATCCACGCCTATTTGGCCAGATGGTGCCTCAAAAAAATCTTAAAAATCCACTCCTATTTGGTCAGATGTTCCCTCAAAAATATTCCTTAAACTCCACGCCTATTTGGTCAGATGGTGCCTCAAAAAATATTCTTAAAAATCCACGCCTATTTGGTCAGATGGTGCCTCAAAAAATATTCTTAAAAATCCACGCCTATTTGGTCAGATGGTGCCTCAAAAAATATTCTTAAAAATCCACGCCTATTTGGTCAGATGGTGCCTCAAAAAATATTCTTAAAAATCCACGCCTATTTGGTCAGATGATGCCTAAAAAAATATTCTTTAAAATCCACGCCTATTTGGTCAGATGGTGCCTCAAAAAATATTCTTAAAAATCCACGCCTACTTGGTCAGATGGTGCCTCAAAATATATTCTTAAAATCCACGCCTAATTGGTCAGATGGTGCCTAAAAAAATATTCTTTAAAATCCACGCCTCTTTGGTTAGATGGTGCTTAAAAAAATATTATTTTAAATCCACGCCTCTTTGGTTAGATGGTGCCTCAAAAAATATTCTTTAAAATCCGCGCCTCTTTGTTCAGATGGTGCCTCAAAAAATATTCGTTAAAATCCACGCCTCTTCGGTTAGATGGTGCCTAAAAATATTCCCTGAAATGCACGCCTCTTTGGGAAGAATGTAGCTCAAAAATATTCTTTTAAATACATGTCTCTTTCGGCAGAAGTGCCTGAAAAATATTCTTTAAAATCCACGCCTCTTTGGTTAGATGGTGCCTCAAAAAATATTCTTTAAAATCCACGCCTCTTTGGTTAGATGGTGCCTCAAAAAATATTCTTTAAAATCCACGCCTCTTTGGTTAGATGGCGCCTCAAAAAATATTCTTTAAAATCCACGCCTAGTTGGTCAAATGGTGTCCCAAAAATATTCCTTAAAATCCACGTCTCTGTGGTCAAGTGGTGCCTCAAAAATTTTCCTTCAACGTTTTCTTATAATTTACTCCTGTCTGGACAAATGGTCCCCAAAAAATGTTCTTCAAAATCCAAGCCTCAGATCAAAGATTCCCCCAAAAATATTTTTCTCCTTGCCTACATCTTGTCCAAAATGGCTTGATGCCATACCTTAATATTACAAATCATTGCATGTTTCAATATTGAGGGCGTTTAATTCGCAATTTAAATTTCCATGTTTTGCAAGTAGCTTAACAACATTGTAATAGAAATTAATTAAACCGCCATTAACAAATGTCGTTTTAAACTGGGCTAATTAATAAATTTCCCAACAAGGCAGGCTGGTTGGTAGTTGAAACGCACCTAACTTAATTAACATAAATTGTTCGTTTATCGCATTAGTTGAGATATCATCTCTTCTAATAATAATCCAGTCTAATCCAATGTAATTTAGAATCATTCTTATCTCCATGGTTATATCTTGACTATAGAGAAGCATGTACTTCTCATGGAGGTATTCAAATATCCGTCGACTAGCACCAAGTGTAGTAGAACAGCATCGCACAAAAATAACAAAAACATATGCCGGCAATACCTGCCTGACTTTTTCCTGTTGTTCTTTTCTTGGTGGTTGTGGCTTTTGCGCAATGTTTTTTTCTCAACATCATAAGAACTGCTCCCCTCCACCCTCTTCCCAGGAACTTGCTAGCAATGTTCAACTAACAGAAAAAAACACCAAACAGAGTTCCACCAATATCAGCGGAACTTGTTTCATTTTTGAATTATTTGAATTATCGATTTGCAATTAGATTATGGCCCACACATTTTTGTTCGCTGCTTATGTTATGGCCGTAACAAAAGCTCCGCACATTCAGCCAAACATACACTTTACTCATAATTCTTGAAAATAACGAAGAAACGACGACTCGACACAATTCAACGTCATCCATCTGACACAATGGCAAGCGGTGTACCTCCCTCTTTCATTCGGCCTATACAAGATCAGAAAAACAGCCAACATCCAACCAACTATGATCTACTTGACTCAATGGAAGGCAGCAATAGTTGTTGTCTGTCTGAAATGTTTGTTGTTATTGTTGTTGTTGCTATTGTTCTTTATATGTAGATTTGCCATTTAAGATACAACACTATGATTAAAAGCTATTTCTGCTAATAAACAACAACGAATTTGAATAAAATCAATATCATGTTTATTTTTTACGATTGTTTTTTGTTGGTTATGCATTTTGGAATCAAGTTTGTAACATGTTGAAGACATACGCCTATCAGAATTATGAAATCGCACTATAATTTTCCAGGTACTATCAGAATTAGAATATTTAGTCTCAACACATTTGGAAACATTTTTTGAGATTTTTAGAGACTATTTTTTGAGAGGCGTGGATTTTAAAGAATATTTTTTGAGGCACCATCTAACCAAAGAGGCGTGGATTTTAAAGAATATTTTTGAGGCACCATCTAACCAAAGAGGCATGGATTTTAAAGAATATTTTTTGAGGCACCATCTGACTAAAGAGGCGTGGATTTTAAAGAATATTTTTTGAGGCACCATCTAACCAAAGAGGCGTGGATTTTAAAGAATATTTTTTGAGGCACCATCTAACCAAAGAGGCGTGGATTTTAAAGAATATTTTTTGAGGCACCATCTAACCAAAGAGGCGTGGATTTTAAAGAATATTTTTTGAGGCACCATCTAAACAAGGAGGCGTGGATTTTAAAGAATATTTTTTGAGGCACCATCTAACCAAAGAGGCGTGGATTTTAAAGAATATTTTTTGAGGCACCATCTAACCAAAGAGGCGTGGATTTTAAAGAATATTTTTTGAGGCACCATCTAACCAAAGAGGCGTGGATTTTAAAGAATATTTTTTGAGGCACCATCTAACCAAAGAGGCGTGGATTTTAAAGAATATTTTTTGAGGCACCATCTAACCAAAGAGGCGTGGATTTTAAAGAATATTTTTTGAGGCACCATCTAACCAAAGAGGCGTGGATTTTAAAGAATATTTTTTGAGGCACCATCTAACCAAAGAGGCGTGGATTTTAAAGAATATTTTTTGAGGCACCATCTAACCAAAGAGGCATGGAATATTTGAAATAAAGAATATTTGATGAGGCACCATCTAACCAGAGAGGCGTGGATTTTAAAGAATATTTTTTGAGGCACCATCTCAACAAAGATGCGTGGATTTTAAAGAATATTTCTTGAGCCACCATCTAACCAAAGAGGCGTGGATTTTAACGAATATTTCTTGAGGCACCATCTCAACAAAGAGGCGTGGATTTTAAAGAATATTTTTTGAGGCACCATCTCAACAAAGAGGCGTGGATTTTAAAGAATATTTTTTGAGGCACCATCTCACCACAGAGGCGTGGATTTTAAAGAATATTTTTTGAGGCACCATCTAACCAAAGAGGCGTGGATTTTAAAGAATATTTTTTGAGGCACCATCTAACCAAAGAGGCGTGGATTATAAAGAATATTTTTTGAGGCACCATCTAACCAAAGAGGCTTGGATTATAAAGAATATTTTTTGAGGCACCATCTCACCACAGAGGCGTGGATTTTAAAGAATATTTTTTGAGGCACCATCTAACCAAAGAGGCGTGGATTTTAAAGAATATTTTTTGAGGCACCATCTAACCAAAGAGGCGTGGATTATAAAGAATATTTTTTGAGGCACCATCTAACCAAAGAGGCTTGGATTATAAAGAATATTTTTTGAGGCACCATCTCACCACAGAGGCGTGGATTTTAAAGAATATTTTTTGAGGCACCATCTAACCAAAGAGGCGTGGATTTTAAAGAATATTTTTTGAGGCACTATCTAACCAATGAGGCGTGGATTTTAAAGAATATTTTTTGAGGCACCATCTAACCAATGAGGCGTGGATTTTAAAGAATATTTTTTGAGGCACCATCTAACCAATGAGGCGTGGATTTTAAAGAATATTTTTTGAGGCACCATCTAACCAAAGATGCGTGGATTTTAAAGAATATTTTTTGAGGCACTATCTAACCAATGAGGCGTGGATTTTAAAGAATATTTTTTGAGGCACCATCTAACCAAAGAGGCGTGGATTTAAAGAATATTTTTTGAGGTACCATCTAACCAAAGAGGCGTGGATTTTAAAGAATATTTTTTGAGGCACCATCTAACCAAAGAGGCGTGGATTTTAAAGAATATTTTTTGAGGCACCATCTAACCAAAGAGGCGTGGATTTTAAACAATATTTTTTGAGGTACCATCTAACCAAAGAAGCGTGGATTTTAAACAATATTTTTTGAGGCACCATCTAACCAAAGAGGCGTGGATTTTAAACAATATTTTTTGAGGCACCATCTCACCAAAGAGGCGTGGATTTTAAAGAATATTTTTTGAGGCACCATCTCACCAAAGAGGCGTGGATTTTAAACAATATTTTTTGAGGCACCATCTCACCAAAGAGGCGTGGATTTTAAAGAATATTTTTTGAGGCACCATCTAACCAAAGAGGCGTGGATTTAAAGAATATTTTTTGAGGTACCATCTAACCAAAGAGGCGTGGATTTTAAAGAATATTTTTTGAGGCACCATCTAACCAAAGAGGCGTGGATTTAAAGAATATTTTTTGAGGTACCATCTAACCAAAGAGGCGTGGATTTTAAAGAATATTTTTTGAGGCACCATCTAACCAAAGAGGCGTGGATTTTAAACAATATTTTTTGAGGCACCATCTAACCAAAGAAGCGTGGATTTTAAACAATATTTTTTGAGGCACCATCTAACCAAAGAGGCGTGGATTTTAAACAATATTTTTTGAGGCACCATCTCACCAAAGAGGCGTGGATTTTAAAGAATATTTTTTGAGGCACCATCTCACCAAAGAGGCGTGGATTTTAAAGAATATTTTTTGAGGCACCATCTCACCAAAGAGGCGTGGATTTTAAACAATATTTTTTGAGGCATCATCTAACCAAAAAAGCGGGGATTTTAAAGAGAGGCGTGGATTTCAAAGAATATTTTTTGAGGAGTGGATTTTAAGAGTAGGTATTTTTTGAACATTTAGACATGCAATTTTAAGAATATGAATAATTATTGAGTTTTTGGTACATTCTCCAGAGATGTTTTATTTGGCTTTGTGGAGTTGTGACTTGTTTTTATGTATTTAGATATGTTCTAATTTAGTTCTTTTGTTATTCCCTTTCTCATAATTATGCAAAAAAGAATATTTAAAGAACATAAACATGTTTAGTATTTAATGTCCACAATCCTCAATGTGTCAACAAACTCATTGTATCTGTTGTTCTGTTATATGTCGGATAGATTCCAAAATTACTTAATTGTCATTTCAAATTCATAATATTCTAAGATGATGAATGCATATTTATGCTGCTGTTTAATTAACATTTTCTGGCAATAAATCTATAAATACCTGTTGACCTAAATTCCAATGTGATGTTGTCTCAGAACTTTTACCATGATTTTTGTCAAATTGAGATGACAACAAATTAATCAGAATCTAAAGATTAATAAAAGTTTATCTCTAAATGTTTCATCCAAATTTGTTATCGCCAAATGAGTGAGGTCTTTGCATATGTGGGGTTTCTGGACCAGACATTAAAATATAGTCTCAAGGAAATCGCCTATAGTATTGTTAACAAATATGTAATACAGATAATTTATATATTAAATCGGCTTAAAATCACATCATATATTGGAACGTGTGTGTCATAAAAATCTGCAGAATAAATTAGTTTTTTTTTGTTTCATTCATCTAATAAATTAACAAATCAACATATAAATCGACAAATTTATTATTTTTGTTAGACAAAATATGATTAACAATCGATGATAGAAAGCACAAGGAGGGCGGTGAGACAGATGCCAAATCTCAGCTTATCAATATTTATGGCATCAATATTCAAATGATGAACATAAGCACACACACTCACATACATATATTCGAAAAGTAGCATTTGATGTTCAGGCCATGCGCTTAAAATGACATCGAGTAGCTATTTAGTTAAAATGTTTCGTTATAATTTAGAAGATTAAGATGACAGCTACAAATGTACCAAAACAAATTGGAGAAAAAAAGTTAAACAATAGCGTTGATTTGTTAGGAAATATTAGATCGATTTATTAAATCACAACATATAGCTTGAAGGTATATGTAAAAACATGAAGAATTTGCAAATTTAATTAGAAACGTGTAAAAGACAAAATTCAAACAAAAATTATATTTACACAATTAATTAATGCGGCATAGACTTTCAACAAAAATTTTGGGGGACTACCAAACCAAAGAAGCTTAGATTTTTTAGAAACTTGTCTTTTATACTTTTTTATATTTATAGCACTGAAGATATTCTATACTTCTCGTTGTTGCAGATAATGATCATCAAGCAACAATATTCCCGTTCACCAAACATCGTTAACTCATCTCTCCCGAGTATTGTTAAACATCACGATTACTGTTAGCCGAATTCTCCAACGTCATCAATCGTTGATGCCGATCATTAGCCCAATCAGCAATTATGCGGTTTATTGTTTCACACAGAGTTTTCAGTTTAATATACCGCTAACCAGAGCTGCGAATACTCGCTCGAATTCGCTCGAATTCCACTCGCGAGTGAAACTCTTCTCAAATTTTAGCAAGTTGAGGTGGCAACTCGCCCCCTTCCCAGCGCCAAACAAAAACTTTTCCCACCCTCAAATAAACTTGCCCCAAAGCAACCAAAAATATCACACCCAAAAAATTACCACTTCCCCCCAAATTTTCACTCGCGAGTAAATCGGAGCTCTCCCGCTAACATTTCAAACACAGAGACTTTGGTATGCGGTACCTCACAACGAGATCGTTGCTGCCGAAAATGATCGTCAAGCAACAAGATTCCCGCTCACCAACCATCGTTAACTCATCTCATCCGAATATCGTTAAACATCACGATAGTCTTTAGCCGAATTCTCCAACGTCATCAATCGGTATTGCCGATCATCAGCCCAATTCAAGTCACACACTTCCGCATCAACTTAAAGTTTTTTGAGTTTTTGGTCCATATACTCAGAAATTATGGACTTGCAACAAACAAATTATGTTGATAAAAATTTAAAAACGATCCCAGACGAGTCCTAAAACTGCACTGCTTCCAATCGCTGTTGCCGATCATCAGCCCAATAGATGATCGACAATTCACACACTTCCGGATCAACTTCAAGTTTTTTTTTGAGTTTTTGGTCCATATTCTCAGAAATTATGGACTTGCTTGCCCCGAACAAATTTTGTTGATAAAAATTTAAAATCCCTAAACTGCACTGCTTCCAAACTTTAGTCAACATCCGGACATATCTAAACGAAATAATACGACATACCCTCAGATGATCGTGTCGCTGATAAAACTTTCAGAGGCATCAGCAACTCTGCAGCTACCAGGTATATTTCTGTTTGGTAGAATACCCAGTATATGCTGCAAAAATTTCATTAGAACCAGATGATATCCGCCGTACCAACACGAAGAGTCCTCGAATAAGGAATTCACACCTGATATGAACTGATTCGTATACAAGCATAAAAGAAACAAATGGATATGAATGGAAATGCTATGTTCAACGCTTTCTAACCTGGTAGAAAGAACGGCCGAACATCTGTCATATACCGCGGCGATGTTATGACAAATACGCGGTACAGCAGCCGGATCGTAATAGGGTGAAGAAAAGAGTTTCGCTTCGCATTAAATCTCTTCCTTCCTGTCCAAAGCAATCGGCCCAGACTGGACCTCCATGGTCGTGTTGAAGCACCTAAATGGACTTTGAGTACAATATTTATCCAAAGTCCTCAATTTGTCTTTAGTCACCCACATAGTTCCCCAAACCTGGAAAAATGCAAGTAAGGAAGAATCTTACAAGCCGATCTGGAGGCCGTACTCTTCCCGAGCCTTAGAAGACGTTTCCAACTGGCCGATCACCAACATCATTTCCGGAAGCATCATAGCACAACGACTGTCCAGACGTTTCCAACTGGCCGATCACCAACATCATTTCCGGAAGCATCATAGCACAACGACTGTCCTTTACTCTATATGCAACGGACTCAATCAGAACCTCTCATTGATCCTAAATTACAAGTGCGCTCGCCAGTCATATACGGAGTGCAGAAACGCGAAGTCAAAGTACCTTAAAGTGAAACAGGAAGTTTCCCATGGTGCGGTGATATATACGGAACGATTTAAAATCAATGTTTTTTGACCTCCACGTAAAATACAGCTGGAAGCTTCCAAAAATCTAGAATCCTTGCTACCTGCACTCGTTTTGGATGACGTCTGCAACATCACTCATCGTAAATTGGGGTGGTACCTTCTGGGCTTAGAGGGCTCATATACGACGTATTACACTCCTCTTTATCCTATCACTCTTGGTGTGCTCTATAAATTGCCGGTTAAAATACCACGCTCACCCCTTCGGATTTGTTACTAGCTGATTTCTAGTGTAGAGCAGTTGCGGCAGTGATTATGTCCCGGAAAAGTCTCTCAGCTATCCGAGGATGTGAGGGAATGGGCAGCACTCTGAAGCGGTGATTGATAAAAGTAATCCTTGCCAATCAGGGAAGTTCAGAGCTTATGAAGTCGAGTGGTCCGTATACGGAGACGATGATCGGAAGATGGCCTGAGCAAAGAGAAATAACGGGTTGTCAAGACGCCTCATTTATGAGATTGGGTGCCACATTTTTGATGTATGACGTGCTGTGAAAATCTCCTCTTATCCGCATAGAAGTGTCTTCAGCTATCAATTTGCTCGCCCAGCTCTGTATCCCTCTCATTCATTCAGTCATTGCCTAGGACGGAATGCCAAATATCCAATTGACCATTGAAGTAACCATCAAACGTTTCAAATTAAATATGACGGTGGGCTTTGTTTGTTGGATCGCGGCAACCATAATGAAAGTCTAATTCATAAAGATTTTATGAATTAGACTTTCATTATGGTTGCCGGTTTTGCCGACTTTGATGCGGAAACCGTTGCAATTGAATTACAGGAACGGTGTAGTGTTACACGTAGGAAAAAAGGCCTCTCTGACATATGTCCCAAACATATTTTGCAGCAAACATATATTTGTTTGCAACCACTCCCCAACATAATAAATGTTTGTGTCCTTTAAACAAATATATATTTGGGTGCAAACCACTGATTAACTTATTCACTTTACCGACTAAAGCTACCCACACCGGAAAAATAGTCCAGAAGAAACTGCCAAAATAAATCAAACTGCCTTTCTCGCATAAACGACCAAACAGAACAACAAATAATAACCCATTACATATTTTCCTTCTTCTCCTTCAACTCATGGTGGAGGGAATAACAAGTTCGGCCTGGGCAAACTTAGCGCCACACATACTTGTTTATATGTACGGTTGTCACATTGCTCTTGAAACTTTAAATGGAAGGTTCTTAAACCTACGAATTTTTGCGGGTTCTGAAACTACAGTGTTCATAGATGAGAAAAATCAAAAAAACAAAAAATCTCCGGAGCGCTTTTTAAATAAATCGCGATTCAAGTTGACATTTTAAGTTTTTTTAGGTTTTCACGATTTTCCTGGAAAATGGCAAGTCCTATCGTAATGGGACTAAAAAATATCTTGTAGCTATGAAAATTCTCTACATGATTGACCTCTATGGTAATTTCGTAGATTTTACCGTTATTGAGATATAGAGGTTCAAATTGGGGCAATGCATTGACTGTATAGCCTCCTTATAAAACAATCTCACGACTGCAATTTCCCAACTTAAACTTATATATCTCGAAAATTGTACAACCTAGGAAAAATTACGAAAGCCAATCTTGTAGAGAAGTTTCACAGCAAAAAGATTCTCTCTAGTCCCATTACGATAAGACTTTACGATTTCAAGCAAATCGTGAAAACCTTTACAAAAAATCTAAAAATGTGACCTGAACATCTAAATATCTCAAAAATGGTAAAACCTATGAACAAATCGTAACGGTCAATCCTCTAGGTCAATTTTTACAGTTACAATATTTTTTAAGCTTCATTTCGATAGGACATGCGGTTTCCAAGCAAAATGTGAATTTTGACTGCGATTTATTTAAAAATCCATCCACCGATTTTTTTTTGTTTTTTGGATTTTTCTCACCTATTAACATTGCTGTTCCAAAATCTGCAAAAACTTTCCAGGTGTAAGCGGTTTTCACTTAAAGTAAGTTAAGGCGCATCATGTATGACATTGTTTTATAAAGTAGCGATACAGTCAATGTATAGTTCCAATTTGAACTTCTATATCTCAATAACGGTAAAACCTACGAAATTATCATAACGGTCAATCTTGTAGAGAGTTTTCATAGGTACAACATTTTTTAGTCATATTTCGATAGGACTTGCAGTTTTCAAGCAAAATCGTGAAAATCTGAAAACACAAAATATGTCAACATGAATCGCGATTTATTTAAAAAGCGCAATTTTTTGTTTTAACACTTTTTTAAATTTTTTGACATTATATGGGTAAAAATGAGTTGTTTTTCCATACCGCTTCTCATATAAATTATAGCTTTTTTACACAAATGGATTTTTTTGAATATATGAGGTTTAATAAGAGTTATATGAATTTTATGGAAACCCAAGGAGTTTTTTTTTTTTTTAATTTTGGAAAAAATAAAATTGTTTGAAACATTTTTTTAAAAAATGTGCAAAATGATGCAAAATATGAAAAAAGAACTCAAATTTTTAACTTTGACATTGAATTCCTCTGCAACTACCACTTCGAAATCTAGTGTTTTTAATGCATCGGAAAGCTGATTATGTTACCTTTCGAACAAAAAAATAAAAGAATTATGAAAAATCTCCATCCGTTTAAAAGTTACAGAGCTTTGACCAGGAAAAACGATTCTGAACCACTGTGCGCCGTGGGATTGGCCCTGATCAGTTTTTGTTGAAGCAATGTAAATATGTTCGTTCGTGTATTATTTCAGTTACCAGCTTCTGGTTCCTCTGTATCCAGACTCGCCAGCCTGATAGGCTTGTTGGTCTAGAGGCTCTCTTTTACACCGTTAGACCTCTCTCTCTAGATCATGAAGATCTCACCTGGCGTGCCTGGGTGGTCCTCCACCACAGCCTGCCCATTAAATCGTGACATGGATGCTCACTGCGATAACACCCAAGCAGGTACTGCATCGACAACATCTTATTGTGTTGACGCACCGGTAAAACCTTCGTCTCCTCATGGAGATGGTCCACTGGTGTCCTGAGGAGGCACCCTGTTGCAGTGCTCAGAGCAACATTCTGGCAGGTTTAAATATTCTTCCACTGCGTAGTGCTAACCTTTGCAGACCACGCTGGCGCAGCATAGCTTTCCACAGACCGGCCTATTGCATTGTAGCTGGTCAACAATTGCTGCCGACCAACGACTTAAGCACTTTGTTCCTACCTCTGATCTTATCGCAAATAACTGTGGCATGCGCGGATGACTTAAACATGCTCTCGAACGTTACACCCAGTATTTTGGGGTAGTAAGTGGTCGGAATCAGTGCACCATCGACCAATATTCATTTCAGCCGCCCATTTGGTGAACAATGTGGCAGTGCATTTAGCGGCGGATATTTTCATATTCCTCAAATGGAAGAACTGCACTAGGTGTATGTGGACCTTTAACCTATAACATATATCATCGACGGTAGAACCCGTCACCAAGATCGTACAATCATCCGCATACATCACGATCTTTATGCCGTCTGGAGTGTGTGGAATTTCAGAAAGGTAGAGGTTAAACAGTTCCGGAGATATCACCCCTCCTTGGGGAACTCCCTGTTTCACTCTACGGGTTGTGGATTTCTTATTTTGTGAATTCCACAAACAACTGGGGTCCGCACATATAGTATATTACCCAATGTTTCAAACATGGCTGGAGTCTTCTCTATATCATCGAAAGGCTTGGCATGGTTGACGGTACCGAAAGCCTTCGATAGGTCAAGAGCCACCATGACTGTTCGGTCTCACTGCCTTTTCTAGTTCAGTCCTCTACTGGTATGTGTGGATATGGCGTCTAATGCTATCCATGTTGCTGTTGGGAAATTGGAAAACAGCTTCTCATCTTGGGAAGGAGCAGTACCTCTAGGATCTTTGCTACTGGCTACAGGAGTGAAATCGGCCTGTACGATTCACCTCTGCTGACATCCTTGCCAGGCTTCAGTAGCGGGACCACCCTGCCAACTTTCCAGGCTTCTGGTATTATATGGGTGGCTAACGATAGGTTGAGGACATTTGTTAAATTCTCAACTCCAGGTTCACCCAGTTGCTTAAGCATTACCATCGATATTCGGCGTGTGCCCAACGCTTTGGATGATTTCGCATTTGGGATGGCATCTGCAACATCGCTCATCGTAGATTGTGGTGCCTCCTCGGGTGGAAGGGCTTTTCTTAGACGGCGTAGCACACTTCTCTTCGCCCTATCATTCTCGGAGTGCTTTATGAACTGCCGGTTAAAATAACACGCGCACCTCTTTGGGTCAATTACTGTCACGCCGTTGAAAGTAACAGCTGTTCTGTCATCCTTCTTCTCCGGAATCGAGAGTGAATTAACCGTTGCCCACAATTTACTTAATCCTGAACCAATGTTGCATTGCTTCAGGTGGTCTAGCCCCTTTTTCCGCTTATGTTCGCCTACTAGAATGTTAAGTTCAACAGTAAGCTCTCTAACTCTTGGGTCTTCAGGGTTCGTACGACGTAGTTCGTCACGCCTATTTGCTAGTCCGGCAGCCTCTGCTGGGAAATTTGGTCTTAATTCGGGTATTCAACCAGCAGGTATGTATCGAGCGGCTGCTGCAGTGATGATGTCCCGGAAAGTTTTCTCAGCTACCCGAGGATCTGAGGGAGTGGGCAATTCTCTGAAGCGGTGATTGGTAAATTCTCTGAATCCTTGCCAATCGGCTTTCCCATGGTTCAGGAAAGTACGGCGTTCAGAGGTTATGAAATCGGGTGGTCTGTTCACGGAGACGATGATAGGGGGATGGTCTGAGCTAAGGGATATGACGGATTGCCAGGTTACGTCATTTATCAGACCTGGTGCCACAATGGTGATATCTGGCGAGCTGTAGCAGTCTCCTCTAATCCTCGTAGGAGCGTGTTCATTCAACGTGCAAACGTGGCGCTATCAATTTGCTCCGCCAGCGCTGTACCCCTCTGGTCATTACCTAGGATGGAATGCCAAAGCTCGTGACGAGTATTGAAGTTCCCTAGCACCAGACGGTTATTGCCCTCTAAAAGCGAACGAATATCGGGCATATAATGCCGGGCACAGCTGTTCATCGGCGATATACATATTAATAAGCTCTACCACGGTAGTACCACACTTTACGGCTACCCCCATACATTCCATGTATGGGTCACTAGAGACAAGCTCAAGCGAGATAGGTCTGTACTGAACAGACTGGTGTATCAGGAAGGCAAGTCCTCCTCCTCCGCTTCTTGTGCGATCCTTCCGCAAAACGTTGTAACCATCACAACGTGAGCTACAGGTGGCGGTGAGCTTTGTTTCTTGGATCGCGGCAACCATGATGTTTTTCCGACTCATAAAATCCACAATTTCGTTGATGATGCATTCCTAGACCCGTTGAACAACAACTTGTGGTGTTAGATGTTGCATTTGTTGTTGTTGGGGAGACTGCGACGACGACTATGAGTCAGACGACGATGTAGAAGACGCACTGGGCGATGAGCTGACGCAGCAAGCAGCAACATACCTATCGCTGTAATTCCGGGTGCCAGAGCACCCACGAAAATGCACCCATTCCCTACATCCATTACATCTAACCGATGCAAATCTGGCAAACGGAACAGATCCATACTGGCCGGGGGTTCATCTCTATCCCGGCACGGACCAGAAGAGCTCGGAGCAGGCATTCCGGGATAAATTGCCGCTCCCATGGTGAATAAATACACGAACACAAACACATAATTTTAGAGGTGACGGCCCCTAATCGAGGATTCCTCCGAGTCAATCCGGTGTATAAAACCAGCAGCATGGGATTTTTTTCAGATCAGTCGTCTTAGTTGCTGCCTGGGTCCAATTACTCTGGAGTTTTTTGACTATTATAACGGGATGTACAGGACCTTTTAACGTCGTTATAGGGGCCGCGAGGACATTCTGCTGCAAACAATTGGAAGCGATCTGATACATGTTTTTAAACTGCCCTTTCGCCAACAATTTTGAAATATTGTGGGGGATGGACCATATTCGAATTGCATCTATGCCGGAATGAAAAATTACTATATGAACATTTTGGACTAGATCGGTTTCTCTCGGGTTTGAACTTTTGTGGGGGAGGTACCCGAAGGAATGGGACATTGTTGATCCGTTCGAGAGTTATTATAAAGGTATATAAATTTCACGAATCTCAGGTGTTATGTAGTTTTATTTTATAACCCGTGTATTTTTCAATAACGTTAAGCCACTCCTAATTACTGCTGGTAAACTTTAAATAATTTAATTAAAAATACTCCATATTATCGTAATAATACGGGCTTTAATTTGGGGGCGACATGTATGGTAATATTTGTTCTAGTAAGAATTGTTTGTATATCTAACACTTTGAATGAATTGTTATATTCACACAACGGTTTTCAATATTTGGTTTTGAACTCAGTTCAAGTTTTTTTTTTTCAATGATAGCTTAGCAAATATGCAAACAGAAGTCAATGAATCCACAAAATGTGAACAAATTTTTAACTTCCCATATCAAACAAATTATTGGACGACAACGACGGCATTCATATTATCTGTTTCAAAATACCAGCAGTTATGAATATTAAAAAAATCTAAATTATTTTAAATATTTACACAAAACCACCATTTCCCAGTGAATATTTCGATATGCTTCTTTTTATGGAAATTAGGGAGGCTCTTTAAACAAACTGACCGAACAAGCCGCCCCTTAAGCCTAAATCTATCCCAGGCGACAAAATTGAAGTGGAGTCAAATCTAAATGACTTCGTTTACATTGGACTTCTCTGAAACGGGTTCTCTATTCTAAAATATTCAAAAACCAAAAAACATAAGTGGCTCAATGGTAGGCCGACAATGGTTTTGTAGCTGATGTTCAGTAGCAATGACATGTGATAGTGTGGCTAGTGGATAGTGACAATGCTGGACCATTGCTGGCACGATGAGCATTGTTCGTTCGGTCGTTCGTTCATTCACATGTGAATGAAGTGAAGATGGTGATGCTGATGATGTCGCCAAGTTAAACGCTCTTCTTCTTTGGTGTTGGCGTTACTTTGATGATGATGACGATGATGCTACTGCTGCCAGCAAACATCTTTTTGACACTATGGTGTTGTTGTGTTAGCTGTAGCAGCTACCACTACGGCAGCGTTTGTGACTGCTGGATGCTACCTTATGTCTGCTCGCCTGCCTGCTGCCTACAGGCCTACATATAGAAGAAATGTGACCAAAAACCAAAAGCAAAAAAGCGGTAACATAAAATAACAAAATTTATTAAACATTTTCAATAAAATTGACAAGAATTTGTTTACGTAAATATGTAGTTGTTTTGTTGTTGTGGCCATTGGTTGGTATTGTTGCTTGTTTTGGCTCTTCTTCAGTGCTCGTAACAAATCCATTCAATTTTTCAGTGCCAATATTTGGTGCCATTCGTTGTCGTTTGGTGGAGCCTCAGAGAAAATTTACATACAAAACGAGAAAGAAGAAGAGGAGCAAAACAAAAACAAACAACAATATAGGCTGTCGTTAAACAAATAAAAATTAAACATCGACATTTGAATATATCTACCTATCTATCTATTTATCGAATTCGATATAATGGATTTCTTCCGATCATCGTAAAATTAATAAATTCAATTTCGAATTGGAAAGTTTTTCTATTTTTTCTACAATTTCTTAAAGCCAGTAATTGAATTGAAGTGAATTCCTGTTTAGTGAAATTTCAATTAACTTTTGAAGGCATGTTTAAGCAAAATTAATGTAAATTCTTAAAGGGTTCCCTCTAGTTGTCAACAATAAAGTAAATTTCAGATTTGTTTGTCCATTTAAATCACACAACGGATATTTACACAATTCATTGTTTTCTTTCAAAGCTCATACCTCAGTTTGGTCCGATCGCGATCGATCGACTTGAAATTCATAATTTCAATACATAATTTATGCAAGTTATAATTCATATACTTCGTACTGAATCAGTAACTGATAAAACAACTGAGGACTCGCAATATCCATAAACAGAAATTGTTTCATCAGCCACTGATTCTGCACAAAATATCACTTTATCGACCATAAATACACTTTGCTGATTTGCCTCCACTTCACACATTCAGACCAACACTATGCTATTTAAATACAAATAATGTCATTAGAACACAAGAAGTTTGTAAACCAGTGCTTATATCAGCCGACGTTAAAACCATGAGTTGCCTCCCTCAGTAATTGTCGCTAACATTGGTGTACGTTTACAGCTCTTTGGGTATCCATCCTCCTCGTATTGTCATGTTCGAACTTTCTTTGTTGCACTCTACCAAGATATTCTCGGAACAATTTCGTTTCGTGACATTCTTAACGCGGTTTGCGTTCCCCATCCGTTCGATAGCCTGTCTGTCACTTAAAACTTAGGTCAAGTTAGGACAATATTGGTCCATTCCTTCTGATAACTACTCTGTGTATTCATACTTACTGCGATATGATTTCAACAGCTCTACAAAACCTCGCTGGCAACTGATTAATGATGAGCGCAAATATTAATACCTTCAGCATTTATGCTGACGAGGATATATATATTTCATCGAAATAGTGGTCATAGACCCCAAGTATGTTTGGACGAAATCCGTCTCAGACAATTTGGAGCCGATTTAGCAATGTCCGTCCGTCTGTCTGGCTGGTTGGAGCGCACGATAACTCTAGAACGGATAAACCGGTTCGGTTCAAAATTTGGCAGTCATAATATTTTGCCCAAATTCAAATCAAGTTCTATGATGGGCCATATCGGTCCACACCTTTGTGTACCTCCGGCACAAAAGTTAAAGAGTTTTCTCTAAATGGGGCGCACTCTTGATCACAGTAACCGATTTGGTCCACACTTTGCACATCGCAACATTTCCACGAGACATAGATCAGGTTAAAATATGGACATTATATATCAACGCATTCGGGTAACTTCGGAAAGTGATGTTTAGGACCCCCTCTCGAATTGTTTTTATTGTTCTTGCAACAGGTTGCATTCAAGGCCCCTATTACGATGGTACAAATGGCAACTCCATACTTCTTGAAACTTAGCAAATATGTAGTGATGATTTTTCAAAAAAATGTTTGCATTAGTTTAGTAAGTGCTGTTCAAGAATCCTTTCTAGAGATGGACAGTGGGTAAATACCCAATGGGTAAATACCCGGTAAATTGTGTAAATACCCATTTGTGGGTATTTATTTGGGTATTTACTATATTGAATCGCCAAATCGTTTCAAAATGGATACTTTTACAATACTTTAAACAAGTGGGTAAATACCCGAGTATTTACCCAAATGTTGGGTAAAACCTCTTTAACTGCCGAACGAACCACTTGACGTAGGCTTACAACATTTGGCTCAAATCTTATTTATATCAAGAGAACATCTGGTATGGAAAATGGGGTCCCTGGGTCCTTGTTTTTTTGTATAGCCCCCATATAGCCGTACCTCCCGATTTAAGGTATTTTTCACCTATTAGCCACATTTTACAACCAAATTGGCTGTAACTTGGTACAGTGAGTCCTCAATGAGTTTAAAATATTCTTGCAAAAATTTATCAGCGGTTTCTTGATATAATACCCACAAATGGGTATTTACCCGGTATTTACCCACCGTTGTAGTCACGAGGATTAGATATGGTATTTACCGGGTAAATACCCGGGTAAATACCCGGTAAATACCATATCTAATCCTCGTGACTACAACGATAGAAGTTTTTTCGTGGACATGCCCTTGCTACCTGACATTACAATTCTACGGGGACAAACTAAAAAGGCAGGTGGGCGCGATAACTATCAACAAGAGTGAATTTATTTGTAAGTGAAGAAAATACTCCCTGAATGTCCACCACCCTTTCATACATCTCCCACACAAAACAGCAGTTAAGTCTGTATTTCGTACATGTCGTCTCTAATATAACGCTATAATTTTATTCTACATATATTTACCCTTATCGTGGCCTGAAAGTTCCAAAAACCCCGCCGAAGTGGTGTTCATGTAATATATGAAGGATTAGGTCAACTGTTCACGATTTACACTGGAAACTTTCTGATGAAAATACTTTAGACATGGGCAAAAGAAATCTCAATCACGAAAGGAAAAATAATTGTAATAGGATTAAGAGAATTGCTTTGAAATTACTTACCTTTGGTCTGAGAATACCAGCCCTGGTATTATATCATCTTTGCTTTATACCGCTTACTAACAGAACCATGTTATGACATTACTAGTCGAATTTTCAAAAGTATGAATCTTACAAGACTTTCCACACCCATTGAAGTTTAAGATTAGGTGACGTAAGGGATGAAAGATACCAAAGGCCCTGACCGGCTTTAATATGGCCCAAGACTATTGGTCCCTCCTTTATCTCAAGTGGACACTGATATCCACATGGTGTCCCCTAGGCAGTTGTCTTCAACACCCGTTAAAGGTAGTGAGCTAACATGTCCCTCGCGTTCGCCCATAAGTACCGTAAAACTTGGGTTGGGCGTTGGGGTAGTAACCCAGCACATTATTAAAAAATAAAGAAAAAGAAAAACAAACACCTATAAAGTGATCTGCAAATCTTTATAGAGAAGGTGCAGTTTACGCATTGGCCGACGTAATTGAAAAATACAAGGCCGAAAGGCGTCACAACAACACCTAAGCGTGATTCACTGTATTATAGTTGCAATGACATAAAGCATAAATTTGGTTGAAGATTTGTGGTTGGTCGAAGGTTAAAACATCTGGTCTACATCTTCAGCACAGTAAATGAAAGACTTGATACAATTCGGATTAAAGTTCAGCATAATTTGCGCTCATGCTTCCACTAAAGGCACGGACGTACAGACAAAAGATATATTTTACGATCGCTTAAAATAAACATATCACCGTTGTCCTGCCCATTATATTGAAATTATTCTAGGAGATTTTTAATGTTAAAATTGGAAAGGAGAATATCTTTGGCTAAATAGTTGGGTATTTAAGTCTCCACAGTGAAACATCTGACAATGGAATGAGGCTGATAGACATAGTAGCGGCAAGAAACATAGTAGTTAGCGGTACCATATTTAAACATCTCGACATTCAGAAGGGCAACTGGCTGTCCACAGGACAAAAAGCAAGAAATCAAACTGTTCATGTTATGGTAGATGAAAGACATTCATCGAGCGTGTTGGACGTACAATCGTTCCAGGGATCAAATGTAGACTCGGGCCGCAAACGATTTAATAGTACGTTTATATATGACCGGATTTAACAAACCCACTGGGTTTTAAATGTCAAATCCATTGCTTATATTTCAAATATATCGTCAAAAAGAAGGTTAACCCTGCAAAAGGCTATAATATAAACATGGCCTAACGTAGCAAATAAAGTTCGAACACACATTCTTATTATTTGATTAAGCAATTGGTCAACATGTTACTTGTTTGTGCTGACACAATGTCATCATGGGTCGATTAATAAAATGTGGCTGATGCCTTTAAAAAGTTTGAATGAGAGTCTGTTAATGTTGGTCTGACAGTAAACCGCGATAAGACCAAGCTGATGGTATCGACGCGAAATGTGTTCCTAAAACTCTGTCTAATTGTGAAAATTGGTTCATATAATTTTGAGGTAGCTTAAGACTTCGTCTATCTCGGCACCGCCACGCAGTGTTCCAACTTGTATGGGGAGGTGCGACAAAAATATTTCTAATCGTCGAATCGATCGGATTTGTTCAGTAAATGGTTAAAATTAGTAAAAAAATACTTTAGTCAGAAGATCATCAATATGGGTCTCGTTTTTCCTATAGCCCCTATACAGCGGTACCACCCGATTTCAGGTATTTTGAAGTGTTAATCTACATTTCGCCCCGAATTGGCTGCAATTTGGTATTAGGAGCTCTCATTGACAAGGAAACCTTCCCACCCAAAATTAGGAACATAGGTCCAGGTTTTTGTATAGCAAACAGTGTGTAATTTACAAAATTGTGTCAACAATGTTTTATATTGGCATTCCGCAAAATTTTGAGCGACATTTGAAAAATTTGCATCCCGAGTTGTATGAGAACTATATTGATCAAAAGCGGGAAAACGTAAAAGAAAAAAGTGTCATCAAAGTATTATTAAAAAAAGTGTGAATCCAAAAAATATTGAAAAAACATTGGTGGAACTTTTTACAAAAAATTGACGTCCTTTACATATGGCCGAAGATAAAGCCTTCAAAGTTCTTTTAGAACCTGTTTTAAGTGTACTCGGGATAACGGTATATGAACATAAAGTAATGGAACGAATTATCGCTTTCGCAAAAAATATTAAAACGGAAATCTCAAACGATCTTAAAGGCTGGACTTAAGTATGCTAGGTATTAAAGTTCAATACATTAAACATGGTAAAATCGTTGTTAAAAAGTTGGTTATAAACGAGCTTAGTAGGGCGATTCTGTAACTCCTTAACGACAGAATTAACGACGAATGTCGGTAGTTAACGATAATTTTCGGTAAGTGCTATTCTGTAACCAGTTCTAACGACTTTTGTCGGTAAATTTTGTCGTTAATTACCGAAAATTATTGTTAAGTTAACAACCAAAAAAGTAGTCTTAAAGTCTTAACGACAGTACATTATTGCAGTATTTTGATGATTTCTTTTAATAACGACATTTTATATGAACATATATGAAGATAATAAAGAGGGCAAACAAAAATAAAATCTTCTTAAGGCTCTTAACTGTGTAGAATAACATGGGGCAGCTTCGCCACTGTTGTGCTTTCGACAGCGCCGATTTTATTGAAGCTGCGTAAAGATCATCAAAGAGAACTTGTAGATCTTCGATTAACTCATAACTTTCCCTTGGACCACCTTTATGTAGCATCAATTAAATCGGCGGTGGCGTAGGCGCAACAGTGACGAAGACTGCGCTAACCTTTGTTTTACTTATTAAAGAGGAAAAACGTTAGCTAATGCTTCAAAAGAACTCAATTGTGGTACTGCTATGTAAGACCTATACCAATGTCCTTAACACTATCTTTCTAAGAGGCTTTCGTTGGCTTTAATTTAGCATTGAGGCCAACACGTGAATAGTTTTACTATAAACTACTTTGTTCTGTGATAATCTTGTGTATTTAATCTCAGCATCACTAACTATCAGAATGCTAAAAATGGCGTATAAGCTTGGATTTTCGAACTTTTCATACTCTCCGCTATGATAAATTTCATTTAATGTGGGCGTGAATTGAATATGTGAATATATAACGTGGATCAACGATCACTTCATGTCAAATATCAAAGCTCAATCATCATATGGCGAAACTAGCTCTTTTTACACTGTTCTGAATTTCCATACAGAGCGCCACAACCCAAAATATGATCCCAACGTTTAATTAAAAAAATACAACTGCGCGTTTAAAAAAGATTAATTATGGTTTTTATCACTTTTATTACTTTTAAATCACACACAGAATAAAAACATGTTAAGAAATGCTTCTTTACTGGCATCCGTAGTCATCCAAAAGACACACATTTGAGCAACATTCCTTCAAAAATCTGAATTATTTCCTTCTTAAACGCTTTATGTTTTGTTTGTTTCGCGACGAAATAATGTTTTCAGCTTCAAAATATATTTTAATTAATATTAAAATACTAGGGGACCCGGCGAACTTCGTCTCGCAGTTAGGTACAGAACTTTATGGCTTTGGTTCAAACCAATAATACTATTATTGCTATCACCTTGTTCAATGGCAAATATTTCTTTGTTTTGAACTGTTTAGGACAGATGCACATTAGACAATTGTCAGTTTGACGAAGAGAGAAGGTACTGAGAGGCAAAGTGTTTCTATTTTCCTCGACTCTCTCTTCTATAAACTGAAAATAGCCGCGAAAAAAATTAGGTAACTCTAAATCGGGACTAAGATATATTTTTAAGCAAATAACACGTTTTGCGATGTAAATAAAAATATTTGGTAGCGCAGTTGAAGCAAAATAATATCATAACGCCCTACTCGTTTCATAATCGATAGTTTTCTGCAATTCTTGTTTCCACCACTGAACACGATATTTCACTAAAGCAATTGAATATGAATTTCCATAGTATGGAGGGTATATTTTAGTTTGTTTTTCTGTTTGTAACACATCGAACTAATCACTTGCACATATATTCTTGATCAGGATAAAATTCTAAGACGATCTAGCCATGACCGTCTGTCTGTCCGTCTGTTGTAATCACTCTAGCGTTCGCAAATTGAGCTAGAGCGCTATATTTTTGCACCCGAGCGTCTTTTTTTTTCCATAGGCAGGGCAAGTTCGAATATGGGTTATATCGGAACACTTTTTGATATAGCCCCCATATAAAGCTACCTCCCGATTTTCGGTATTTTGGGGATTTTAACTACATTTGTTGACCGAACTACCTGTAATTTCACGTTTGGGGTTCCCAGTGGTCATAAAACATCTCCACCAAAAATCGTCAACATAGGTCTATGTTTTGGTATAGCCTACATATAACGGTACCTCCCGATTATCGGTATTTTGAGGATATTAGCTAAAATTTTTAACCGAACTACCTGTAATTTGACAGTTGAGGTTTCTAGTAATCACAGAACATCTCCACCAAAAACTGTCAACATAGGTCCATGTTTAGGTATAGCCCCCTATATAACTGTACCTCCCGATTTTCACTTTGATATAGCCCCATATAAGGTTCCTTACCGATTGAATACATTTTTTATGTTTTTTACCTTATTTAGGTATCAGATGTCACAAAATATCTTCGTCTAAAATTGTGGACAGGAAAGAATATAATTATTCCGTTTTAGTTCAGAATATTTTATTGTGGAAGGCCCGGCCCGGCCAAACTAACCGCTTTTTTACTTATTTTTTCTGGCTTCTCTATTTAATGAGATCTCCCGAATTCTACTTGCACTGCAAATTCGGTATTAGATGCAATGGCTCTGGTAACATGGACAGAGCTATTCTATTAGTTGCAGTTCTTTGTGTGTTTCGGATGCGTGAAGTCTTGTCACACTAACAGATGACTGTTTTATTTGGTCACCCTATATTTAATTTCGACGTAAATAACATGGTCAAATTAATATCACAAACTAATTAACGATTAATAAGTATTTACCTACTTATGTCGCCGATAAAGAATATTTGTCAGATAATTCGACCAAAAAAACTCCAGTACATCCGATTTCTTGTTTTTTCCAATTTTGAATATCATCCTTTTTTCGAATGACATACATACAGTGTACCAACAGTACCAATGTACATATGTATGTTTGTATGTATGTATTTGGCCGTTTGTAATTGCTTTTCCGCATACATCGGAAGTTTATCTTTCGAAGATGTTTTTACCTACGGTTTAAAAGTATACATATATGCCACAACTTCACTTCCAATGAAATTACCTCGGAGCTCTTGAATTTTCAAAATCTGTTCAGCCATTCTTGAGTTATAAGCGTAGTAACTAACATCATCCTTTTTTAAATATATAGATGATAATTGACATTTTTCTTCACATTGATATTCGTCGGTATGAGTTAACGATTTCTACAATCGGTAACATAAAGCTACAGAATAACACATTCGTTAACTCAACCGAATATTTTCGTTAACTACCGATGTCGGTTCGTTATTAAAAAAGGTTACAGAATCGCACTATAGATCAAGTCTCGGTTCTGAATATTTAAAAACAGTTATATTGGATGTTCAAAAGGACTATGATGTTAATATTCGTAATATTTTAACGATTACAACCGACAACGGATCAAATATGCTCAAAACTGTACGAATCCTGAACTCTGAAATGCAATTGTCGATAAATAATGATGCCGTGGATTTCGAAGAAAATGAAGATGATATCGATTGCCGAATAGCTATTGACACAATTGAATCAATTGATTTTAACATCTCATCGAACACAATTACTAGCATTCGTTGTGGTGCTCACACTCTCCAACTGTGTGTAAACGATGGTCTGAAACAGTCGGCAATAAAAGACTATGTCGATAAGAAGTAAAACGATTTTAAATTTTCTAAGAAGTGAACTCTACAAAAAAAACCTATCATTGATTGTGCAACACATTGGAATTCAACATATAAAATGATCGAAAGATTCCTGGAAATGAAGGAAATTATAAATACACTAAGCAGGGATTATCCTGATTTATTTCTTGAATCTGAAGAATGGTCTTTGGCAACTGAATTATGGATATAACATTTCAAATTGACGCTTTACCGGATAGCAACATGAAAACCCTTCTCAAGGAGTCCTTGAAGATAAGAAAGGATAAACTTTAAAAAATGAATTGTTTAACGCAGCTGTGTTCTTGGATCCACTAATCAAAGTATGCTTAACCTGCGAACAAAAACAAAGGGCGAATAACTACATACTATCGTTATATAAACGCATGAACTCAACAGAAGGTAAGTTTGCTTAAGTAAACTAAAACAATGCATATTTATTTATATCAATCATCTTTTATGTTTCAGAACACAATACAAGCCACTCAATATTAGAGGATCTCCATCACGATTATCTGCAAATTATAGATCCTACCACAGAAATTCTGAGTTCATCTAATTTACACAATTTAGAAGCTGATTTTGCCAATTATGCCACTAAAAGAAAATATAATAGCATTTTGAACTCTCAGCAAACCATCATCAGTGAGATTGATAATACTGTAGAGGCAATACCGTCAACCCAAGTAAGCGTAGAACGCTTGTTTTCTGCTATGAAGTACATATTATCTGATCAGCGCAACCGCATGTCAGCAACAAATCTTGAACATATATTAATGGTAAAAGTCAATGGGGATTTCAATTATGAAAGTTGAGCTTTCTCCATTTAAATTCTATTTTCTTCAGTATTTTATATAATCTGTTACATATGTTTTCACATGTTAATCTTTTATATATTCGTTAATTTTTTATAAAATAAATAAATGTTTTCATATTTTCTGGTTAAATATAAATATAGCTACTTTTGTATTTTATTTATACGATATTCACACTTATTTTTATGGTTGTATTTTTCCTCATGCCATTCATATTTAATATTTCTTTATAAACATCACTCAGGTGTACGCAACCTCTATTTGTTTTTTTAGGGTACATACTGATGTACGCTACGATTTCGGTTGGGTACGTGGTTGTTACATTATAATGGTGGTTGCGTATCAAACATGTACGCTACGATTATCGTTGGGTACATGCACACAAACGCTAAATTTTTTTTTAAAGTTTGTGTACATGTACTGTACCTTATCGTAGTGTAACTTTTCATGCCAGGTACGGTACAAAACGTTATGGTACGGTACCATAATGTAATATTGAGAGTGGTCTTGGATGGCATAGTTAGTAAAACTCAACATCAATTTTGAGAATATGGAAAAAAACACAAAATAATTTTTAAAAATTTTTATGCGAATAATTTGTACAAATTTTTATGTAAATGTAATTAAAACAACTTTAGTTAAAACTTCCGTTTCGAAAAAAAAAAATACTTTTATCTTTTAAATTTTTAGTTATTTGCTTTATAAGAAATCTCAACCTTGCTGACGTTTTTAAGGTTTAAGGAGATCATACGTAAATGTCAACTTCTTATGTTTTGCGTTCTTAGGTACCGTTATAAATTACAAAAAAATTGCTAGAATATTAAAATATGATATATTCAGAGACAATTTGTAAATTATCGTCGTCTTCTCTAGCATTGATTATCAAAAGTTTTTAAATGCTCTTTTCATATCCTGAGCACACTATCTTTATCTGCTACTAAATTTCTTTGCTGAACTTTGCAAGAGGATGTACCATGTACCAAAACAATCAGCTTGTTGTTTTACTCTTTGGTAGTATTTTCGGACTTCAATCATTTTGACGCTCCCCCTTTTCCATTTATCTCTTTTTCCTGTAGAAAAGACAAGACATTCCTGGTCATACTATTGATTCCTTGATGTCCACTAGAGATGAAGGTGAAGATGAAATTAAAGCCGGTCAGGGCCGTTGGTTGGTATCTTTCATCCCCCTACTTCACGATCTATATGTCGTTTAGAAATATTATTTGTTGCATCAAACAACCGCAACAGTGGAACATGACATATTGCAAAGCCACTTTCTCACTAAATAAATATAAATCCCATAGTTCGCTACTACTAGTAGTACGTAGCTACGTACGCAGATACATTACTTGAGGTATTTTAGATAAAAAAACCTTCTAACTATCTGTGGAAAAACCTACGCTGAAGGCGAATATGGCCGCGAGGCTTTAAATCGACATCAGCAGCCACATTCACAATTACCAAATAACGGTTTCGTATAGTACATTTATGTAGCCGTAACTACTTAAACACAAAACTTACTAAGACATCATTTTAATAAAGCCATATCGTACTAAATATGCATTTTTTATTTGGACATACACACTCTGGTCCAAGATTAGTCTTTACCTAGTAATGATAGTAATAAGTAAAGTTATGTGCATTACAATGTAATGGATTATTCGGCTTATATGGCTCCCAGATTTTTTTCTGGGTTATTACGGTACACTCAGTAGGGAAGGGCAATTGGAATTTCCACTTAAAAGTGATCTCTGTATCGGGCAACCTAGTATTGCACCATCATTTGTAATCTGCGTTAAGTTCCATCCTGACGAAAGAAAATATGAATATTCTTGAGATTTTGTGTTTCCAGAAAACAAATGGCTGTCGC